>NW_008611705.1:0-1355 GCF_000691845.1 Merops nubicus | reverse complement strand
ACTAAAGATTTCCGTGGAGAGGAACAAACACGAGTGTTGAGAAATTTTTTGAGGCTCTTCTTCGGTAGAGCTGTCCCTTTTCTGGTTAAAAAATAGGTTAAGTTAGAAAACACTTAAACAATGCTTTGTGATTGGTTCACGATATATTTGACGGCTATAAGTTGTTGAGAAGGGACAGAAATAGAAGGAAGGGTGATGCTGTTACCTTTTATGTTAAGAAATTGATGAATTATGAAGAGCCGTACCTTAAAAATAGCCAGGAGAAGGTCAATCAGAAACCGAGAAAACAAAGGGGACCTTGTGGTTGGTGTACTCTACAGGCCACCTGATCAAAGGGAGCTTATTGATGAGGCCTTCTTACTCCACCTACGAGAGGCATCACGTTCACAGGCCCTCGTCCTACTGGGGGATTTCAACCACTCCAATATATGTTGGAAAAGCTGCATGGTGAGCTGTAGGCAATCCAGGAGACTCCTGGAGTGCTTTGATGACAACTTCCTGAGGCAGGAAATAGACTCGAGGGGACGCAAACTGTACCTGATGGTCACAAATGCTAGTGAGGTCCTCTGGGACATCATGATAGGAGGCAGCCTGGGCTACAGTGATCATGCATTAGTGCAGTTCACGGTCCTACGAGGTATGAGGGAGATGAAAAGCAAAGTCAAAATGCTAAATTTTAAGAAAGCAAACCTCTAGCTTTTCAAGGCGTTAATCATTAAGACTCCCTGGGAAATAGTCCATAGGGACAAGGGAGCAGAGCAGAGCTGGCAGATCTTTAAGGGTACCTATCACAGAGCGCAAGAACTTACAGTTCCCAGCTGCAGGAAATCAGGTAGGGAAGGAAGGAGACCAGCATGGCTTAGTCAAGACGTGCTGGTCAGACTAAGGGACAAGATGAGACTGCACAGGCAGTGGAAGCAGGGACAGGTATCCTGGGGAGAATCCAGGGACACTGCTCAGTTGTGTAGGGACGAGGGGAGGAAGGACAAGGCGCAGCTGGAGCTGAACCTGGGGAGAGATGCAAAGGAAAACAGGAAGGGCTTCTATAGGTACATTAACCAGAAGAGGAAGGTTAAAGAAGGTGTCCCCTCCCTGAGGAACAGCAATGGGGAATTAGTGACAACGGATGAGGAGAAGGCTGAGGTCTTAGTCTTCAATGGCAACTTCTCTCCTTGCAGCTCTCAAGTGGATGGCCCGTGAGACAGGGACCAGTGAGACAAAGCTCCTCCCACAGTCAGCGAGGACAAGGTTCTTGAATGTCTGAGGAACCTTAACATTGACAAGTCCATGGGCCCTGATGAGATGCACCCCAGAGTACTGAAGGAATTGGCTGATGTGGTTGCCCAACCACTGCC
>NW_008611704.1:37987-45413 GCF_000691845.1 Merops nubicus | reverse complement strand
GCACTTGCCCCGCATCCCTGTCCGCTCGCCACGGGAGCTACCGAAAGATGCCAGCCCGGAGGGAAAGCGGATGGGGAGACGTACCCCAGCAGGCGCTGAGTCGCCGTGTGAACAACTTACTTCCTGGATAAAAATGTAATTTAAAAGGGAAAATAAATAAATAAATTTGAGAGATTTGGCCCAGAGAGTGGCTGGCTGCTCAGTCATGCACTAACAAACAAGCAATAGATATAGTAGCTAATTAGTAAGCAGTTATTTCTATTGTAAATGGTGCTCAGAGGCAGAGAAGAGCAGTAGCGTGCACCAGGAGGAGAGCAGCGTTGTGGACAGGGCGGCTGCACCCCACGACCAGCAACCCTACACACAGGAGGCAAGGCAGGTGAATCCCCTGCTGGACCCTATTCCCTCACTTGTCAGGATGGCAGCAGTATAAAACTGTTTTGTTTGGTTTTGATGGCTTTTTTTTTCCTTTTTTTTTTTTTTTTTCTATATCTGAGCTAAGGGAGCATTTGGCAAGAAACTGTGAGCTTCACACTCTGGGGCATCCTTTCCAAAGGTAACAGCATGGAGCAATGCACTTATAAAAGCACCTGATGTGAGCTAGTTTATTTTTTAATACAATAAACCCTTATCTAGGAAGGATTTAATCCTTCCCGCAGTGCATGGTGGCAACATTAACAAAGGGTGTATGGGTAGAAGGAAGCAACCAGCACTAGGACAGTGAGAGCAGACCCTTTGCCAGGGCATGGGAAGAAGCAGGAGCTGAGAATGATGAGACAAAGTAAAATTGTCTGCATCTGCATGAAGCAGGCTGAAAGCAGCACAAGGAAATGAGACAGAGATGTTGGCAAATCCAGGAAACTTCACAGTATTAAAAAAACATGGTGGCAAGAGTCTTGGAGTTTTGTACTCATGTTTTTGAAATTAGGATATTTATGGGTCATTTTTTAGCCCTTCCATTATATATAATTTTCTTTTTTTTCAAAGATTGTCATTAGATTATGGAGTAATGCCTCAGAGTTTGAACAAGTATGAGTTACATATCTGCATAGAGTCTAGAAAAAATAAATCCCCACGTGTTTCTCACCTAGGTTTGTGTCAACATTTGATGCACATGGTCATGTTTTACTGGCACAAATGCTTATGAAAAATTAATTTTGAGGTAAACTGCCCAACTATGTGAAACAACTCAGCTTTTTCTTAGGAAATAAATGTATTTGTGCCAGAAGTACCTTTGAACTCATTCAACTAGGGAACAGTAAAAAACTATAAAGTGAGGCAGTTTGTGAACAGTCCATGGAATTAAAGGGAGAAATAATTAGAAAAAGCTGTCATCTGTCCCTGGATATTCTGAGTGGAAAAGCATACTGCCAAAACCCAAGTACCTAACTGCATTTGCTAAATAAGGTAGTTAATAATTATTGGTTGAAGCCTAATAAATCATAACATTCATAACTATGCTGTTTCCAAGGGGTGACAGCAAGCCAGCATTCCCATGCACACTTGCTAAGCAACATACTTGTCATAAGGAAACCATACCCTGTAGTGATTCTGTTTGTCAAAAAGCAAAGATGATGGATATCTTACCTTGTGGCCCCCCACCTCCCCATTCTGTTTCCACAGAACTTATTTGTCCTGTCTTTCCGGCTTGGGAGTCAGTGTCTCTCATCCTTTCTCAAGACCCCACTTGTCAAATGAGTCTTATCTCTTTGAAATATTTATACATACTACATCACCTATATCTCACAGCTACATTAAGAGGTAGACAGTCTCTGGGACAGATGTGGCATTCAAAGAGAACAAATCATATATAGCACAATGTCACCAGGCAAGAGATGACTGAAGAACTGTGTGAGGTCAAGGTCCAGTTGCAAGAACATTAATTGTCTTTGTGTCAATGTTTTCATGCTGTAGTCTGGTTCAGCCTGTCATTTATATCTTTTCTGGGATAATGCAGCTATCTCTGGGCCCTGGTGATCTCTTGAGCTTGTGGCCTGACATTTCTGTCACCGCTTTCCTGTTCATTTTCTTCTCAGCATCACATCCAAGAATGTCTCCAGGATCCCTGAAGTTTGAGCTCTCCCTCCCCTCCCTCCCTACACACAGATAAGGAAGTGAGTACAGTCCATCTGAAAGCTTTGCTGCAGCACTTCCCTTGTTTTGGATTACTAAAAGGGAGAAGTAGAAAGTAAGAAGGGAAAGGAACACAGCAGGGCACCTTAAAGACAGTGGGCAAAGCAAGTGTGACTCCAAGTGCTGCAAGAGAGGTAAGAGTTGAGATGAGGGAAGCCAGAGGACTCCCTAGCACTGCAGCAGAGATGTTAGCATGGAGATGGGAAAGCAAGGGAATTCTAACTGCAGCACAGGTCTGCATCAAGGAGCTGAGCACACAGGGTTGCTCCTGTGGTGCTGCTGTGCCAGGCTGAGCTGGGGCAGGCTCTGACTCGAGGCAGTGAGGTAGGACAGCAAGGGAGCCAAAGAATGGGAACTGGGAATGGCAAGGGAAAACTGGAGTGTGTGGGGAGAGGGAGCCCTATCAGACTGCTATAAAGAAATTAGGGGAAAATACTCTGCAAAGCACGAGCTACTGGAAGATGGGAAAGCATTGCTGGTGCTACAACGACAGAATGCAGTTAACTATCCACTGCCTGTTTTCTTTCTGTTTATTTCATCTTCACAGGAATACTGTAAAAAAAAAATATTTAAAAATGCTAGTTTGTCGTTCTGAAGTGCTGAAATCAGCATCTCTTTGGGGGCAGCCTCCCCCTAGCCTAGAGCTGTGCTTCCCACCATCTTTAACACTACACTGGTGCTGCTACAGTCCCAGATCCTCCTGGGCATCTCCTGATTTCGGTATGAAGCATGCCGAGAGGTGGCTATAAATCCCAAGGGCTCTGCTTTGCTGTCCTCAGTTCTCCTCATCTGCACTCCACTCCAGGGAATATACCTGTGCTGTACTTGCTTTCTTCCCAGATGCATTTTACAACATTAGTAGTACCTCTGAGCCTCTTGTGTATTCTCTGCTTTTTTGATTAGCTCTCCTCATCACAGAGTGTTTGGTGCTGAAAGGAGTGATGAAGAGGGAGTCCATCTCTATCCCTCACCCAAAGTATTCATGCTGCCTGAGCTTTACCACCCTTCCTCCCTACACTTCCCTGATGCAGCCAGTCTCAGGGCTATGCTGGGATTTCTGGCAGCTGGTTGCTATTGTATTGGATTTTGCTACTCCTGCCTTTACCCAATTATACTTTGATAAACTTCTGTTTCCTGGTTAAGGCTTATGTGAAAGCCATTGGAAACCCTTGCTCCTGTGATCTCAATTAGCGTCCACTCTTCTTTCCTCAGGTCAAGTGCTCACATACACACACAGACACATGTACCATCCCACCACCTTGTTTATTAAATCCACAGGCTTTCCACTCAACAACTTCTACCCATCTCTGTGCTTTTTAGCCTACATATCTAGTTTGCCAAAGATCCTGCTGTTCTTTTTTCCTCTCATGCTTTAGGTCAGACTGGGGCAGGTATAGGTGAGCAGACAAGTTTCTCAGCATCACTGGGAGCATCTTTTTCCTGTGTCACCCTTCCTTTGATCTTCTTTCCCTCTCTGCCTCCTTCTCCTCTTGCATTCATGCTTTCTTCTTATTTCCCACCCTCTCTTTCATGTGTAAAAAGTGAGTTGAAAAAATGTCAAGCTGATCCTGGTCAAAGGAACTTGCTCTTCCTTTCTTCCACTTCCTTTCATTGCCTCAACCCCCCTCTCCTAGCACACATCTCCTCAAGTGCACTGGAGAGGGATGCTTTATCTCAGAGAGCAGATACAAAGGCTTTGTGCATGATTCTTCCCTGTTCATGCTCTCTACCACTGCCAGCAAAGAGTGCATCAATTGCAGATTTTGTCAGTGCCAGGAAGATGATCAGAAGTGTCTGATCTCTGCCCTGCGGTGGAGGTGGTGATGTTGGAGAGGGTAAAGGAGCTACTCCTGAAGCAGATGCCTTCAGCCAGAAGGTTGTGTTTGAACCGGTTGTCAGCACTCCCAGGAGAGTTTCCCTTGAGAGATTTTAAACACAGCTTACAGCATGGGGATGACTGATTGACATGAGTCAAAGTAAAATCTACACAGGACAACCCTCAAATGGGACTTTGCTGTTTAGACCTTGGTGGAGACAGCCTTTGGCCACAGACAGCACGTTATAACTTCCATAGCCTAAAATAAGGGGGAAGCTCTCTTGCAGAGTCATATTTGTGGGAGCAGACAAGGCTGTGGGCTCACGTGCCCTTAGACATCTTGTTGGTGAGAAAACATCCCAGCTTTGCACTTCAGTTGCCCAGTGGCCACACACATTTTTGGAAAGCCGATCTATTATCAATACAGTGACTTAAAATTACACACAAGAATTTCCTCAGTCCCTGTACGTCCCCCCATACAAAGCCACCCTCAGTTCAGGAAGGTGAGCATCTGTGTTTTGGATGTAAAAAGGAAACTGCAGGGAAAAACTACTTTTCTGCCAGAATCTCCCCCTACTGCTGATCAAGAGCTGGGAGAGATGGTCACAAAGAGATTCACCAGTGTGCCAGACAGACTGCAGGAGAAAAGATGCAATTCAATGCTTGAAGCACCTCCACTGCTTTCTGAGGAACCATACATTGTTCATCAGTTGTGCAGCTCTCTACCAGCCTCTCTCTGTAACATGACAACGAAAAAATTTGAAATCCAGAGCTGTCAGGAGCTCTTCTGCTGACCGCTTGCCAGATATAGACTGATATTATCATGAACGGGCAGACCAGCAGCCAAACCCCTCCCTCCAATACCACACACCACAGATCCAAAGTGCCAGACAAGCAGAGGGAGGAACAAGTCAATGCACTCACCCACCACAGTGGACATGAAGAAGGGAGCGAGCCAGCCAAGGAGCCAAGCCATGGGAGACAGTAGCAGCCAGGCCATGAGTCCAGTTACATAGCACGAACTCAGAGACAGCTTCATGTTCTTTCTCTGCCATCCTGGGAGCTCCACTTGCTGTGGAGAGTCAGGGAGCCCTTCCCATAGCCAGAACCTTTACACAGCACACACATTGTGTTGACAGACCTTCCAACCCCACTGCAACCAGAGTCGGCTTTTATAGAGGTGTCTTCTTGCTCCACCTCCAAGTTAATGTGGAAGGTGGGGGCACCTGGTGGTGATCTCCTAATGAGTTCCCACCCGAGGCTGGCCAGACCCTGGGTGAAAACTGATCTTGCCTGGTTGTGGACATCATCTATGTGCCAACCCTCATTCAGGACTGGGGGTTTAACCCCAGCACTTCAGTGGCACTGAAGCTCCTGCCACCATCTAAACAGCTTGGGCAGTCAGACCTTTACTGGTACAAGCTTTGTTCCACCCAGGAGAATGGGCACGCCTTCCCCAGCTCACCTGTGCCTCACTGTTTCTTTTGGCTGGAGATACCCAAGTCAGCCCAGGTCTTGGTGGAGGCTTTCTTCCTCCTGCTCTCTTTTTGGCAGCTCTCCAACTGATCACTGTTTCCCTTCCTTACCACAAATCCACTTTCTCAGCCTGACTCATCTTCCCCCTGCCAAGAATCCTTCCAGGAGAATTATAAATAAACACAGCTTCAAACCAAGTTTTGGAAATTCTGGGGCCAGAGCTCTTGTTGGAAAAAGAGTGGCTCCAGTGTACCTATCTCCTCCAGAGGTACTCAAAGCTGGATGTGGGCACTCCTGTTTTAATTCAGAATAACTTTTATGACCTGTTCAACTCTCACACCTTGCTCTGCTCAGGGTGGCAGGTGAATCCATCAGAGGGTTTCTGGGCTTAAGGAAAGTAGGGAAGGAGCAGCCTCACTGGGAAATGCATGTCTCAGTGCCACTGAACTTCCCTGCTTTGGGTCTGTAAGCTGGTAGCTGGTGAGCTCTAAAGGAATAGAGTGCTGCAAGCCTGTCTTGCATGAGGGAGACTCTGAACTCACCCTTCTAGGAGTCTGGGTCTCTTGGCCCTCATTACATTGCCCATCAGTCTCTACACAGGTACTGCTTGCATAGACACTATTTCATCTCAGTCTTTTAACCCTGTGTGACTTTAAGGAAACTTGAATGCCTGAAGTCCAAGTGTCAAGAGAAGTATGGAATGCAAGAAAACAAGAGTAGTTTGCCCTTCTGACTTAATCCAAAAGCCACTGTCATACTGTGACCCAAATCTAGTCCATGGGGCAAAATTAACTATGGGGGTCAGGTCCTTGAAGGGAGTCTGAGAACGAAGCCTCCATGGTTAACTTGCACAGAAGTAGTTTCCTTGCTGGGTGCTATATATAGTCTATGAGTTACCCTTGCAAGTTACTATTGCCTCTTCATTTTCAGGTGGTGTTGGCCACAACTGGAGCGCTCAACTCAAGAATCCAGTGATTGATTTCAGTGGGTGAACCTGCACGTACATATGCACATATATATCCTTTCCCCTCCTGTCTAGTGACACACTGCAGCTACATTTTTAGCAGACTACCTGTGCAAGTCAAAATATCTTCAGAAATGCTTTGCACAAATACAGAAGCTGCAAAAGAAACGTGCCATGAAAAGATGATGTTTGGAACTGTGCCTGCTGAAAGGCTGCTTTAAAACACAACACACACACTCCCCCAGGGGTTGCTGCTCCCTCCTTACCTTTGGAGTGGGTCTGAAACACAATGTCATGTTGCCTCTATGCTTAAATATACACATATCTTTAAGTACAGTTGCATACTTGTACTTCCTCTGTAACTTGATCCATTTTAGAAAACCCATGGTGAAAGACTCTGTTTCAGGTTACCATGACTATTTATAACACAATTCAGTAGCAAACCAGAGTTAGAAGGGCCATTACAGTAAAACTAAGTAACATGAGATGGTACATACGAGAAATTAATAGGAAAACCCTACTGGGAGGAAATTATAGAGAGACCAACTACATTTAGGAACATGCTTTTCATTTGAGCTGCTCTAATAATTTTAGAAAAGCTGGGGCTGGGGTTACCTTGGGACACAATACAGGTGTGTGGGTGCTGTTCAGCACTGAAGGCCTGCTGGTGGAGAGGCACAGTTTACCAGCAGAGCTGTTCCTGCCAGGAACACCCATCTCCCCACGGCTGCCAAGCAATGCAACAAATAAATCTGCCCTCACAGAGACAGGTTTTCCAGACATAACCATCTCAGTCATGAATCGCACCCCTGATCAAAAGCGAGTATCAGGGAGCGCTCCCCCGAGTGAGGCAGTGGGGGATGAAACACAACGTTGAGGTGTGATTCACCCAAACTCAGACAGCGAGGCAGAGCCATCAGCAGAGCTGGAACAGAGTGCTTTCTTCCTTTATTTCTCAGTGTGGCTGCAGACAGACAGCATTGCCACTGAGCTGTGTGTTCCGATGTATAATTACTTGCTTATTAGCTGGCTAGCTC
>NW_008611704.1:0-37956 GCF_000691845.1 Merops nubicus | reverse complement strand
CAGGAATGTGGAGCAACAACATTTCTTCTCTGCCTGTCTTTCAGACCAGAGAAGAAACGACAGCTCATACAACCTGCTGAGAACATCCACATCCTCCACCCTTTATAGGCTGGCAGAGGTTGAAGTTTGATTGATTTCTCAGTTACATCCAGTTCTCAGAAGAAAGAGAAAAAGAGCTAATCATGCTAGCCTGATACAAGAGCCAGGGACTCTGATGGCCACAGCTATTACTGCCTCCAGAGTGACACGCTGGGCACATGTACCTGACAGGTGACCTTGAACTGAGCCGTGAAGATGTTGGGAGCAACCAGCTCCACCACACACCATCACTCAGTACCTCACAGAGAGAGTGGAATATAACACAGAGTCTCAACCTGAGGTAAAGCCAAATAGAGGGCCACTGGAGTCATGGTAGGACTTGGCTTACCTATTGTATAGGCAAAACCTTTTTTAAAGTTTGGAAGTGTAATTCTCTTTGTTGTGACTTCCCCCAAGGGGCTCACCAGGTGCTGCAGTACCTTCATGCATGTCCCCTTGTGTCTCAAGCATTGCACACACTTGCCCCATGGGTTTCCAAAGAAGTTATTCCATGCAGCTCCCTGGGTAGCTGTGCTCCAGTGGAGGGTAAAGCGATTCTTCTTGCTTAGCCAACCCCTGCATCCAAATTTCCCCAGGAAACCCAGATTAGAGTTTTGAGTCGCAGCAGCAGACCTCCCTACTAGCAAAGTCAAGCAAGAAAATGAGTGGGAAATAGTATAATTTTTACATGGACCAAATCATTCACAGATTTTGGAGACAGAAGGAAACGCTGCTGGTCTGATCTCCTGTTCTAATCAGAGTGCATTGTGAGGAACAACCTCTAGTTCTGATTTCTGAGAAGCCAATAATAAACCATTCATTTGTATTTCACACAGCACAGTTCCATATTCCATCAGGATGCACAAACTGGTATTCTGAAGGAACAATATGCATTTGGGATTGTATTTACAGCTGTTCAGTAGCCCTCAGATTTGCAGGTAAACCACAATTACCTAACTTGCTGGAAGGTTTCATAGTGTGTGACATTGGCACTGAGGAATAAGTACCTCTGATTTTTAGCCCTCTGATGTATCCTGGTCTCTGGCATCAGGTCTGAGGGAGATAAGGGTCATCTCTCCACCCAGCTATGAGAGGGACTGGGGGAACAAGCAAGACTCACAAGACAGGGAAAAGCTGGTGGGAAGCCAGAGCAGGACTGACTCAGGAATTAATAGGGATGAGCAGAGAAAGGAGGGTGTGGGGAATAGCCTGGGGAAGGGATGAAGGAGGGACACTGGGGCAGCTTAGAGCATGTGAAGAGAAGCAAGGACTCCTGGAAAGATGGTGGGGCAAGTGGACAACTGAAACTTGGGGGAAAACCAGGATGTCAGATGGCGTTGCTGCAGCATTGCCAGGGCAGGGACTGATGGCCCTAGGCTGGGATGAAATGTGGTCCTGGGCCATGGACAGGGTGGGGGAAAGTTTAGAGGGACAGACTGGGCAGGGTCTCTAGTACCTGGCAGCTCTGCCTGTTCTTTCTGCCCAGTCAGCTCTTATGTTTTTCCAATCCACCTTTTGGCACCTCCTCACTTGCTTTACACTCTACCACAATTCCCTTATGATACCACCCTTGCAGGGAGCCAAAGGGGTTGGAGAGGCTGATAGGAAGTTGAGGGAGGAAGAGGGTGAAAATTGCCTCCTTCTGCTTGAGGAGTTGGTCCAGCCACCTTGGGCATACCTGGTCTGGGAGATAACATGGAGTTTGACCACCTCAGCTGATAGAGGGTGAGCTCATCCCTGCTCCAAACATCCTGTGTGAGTATCTCACAGTAAATAGTCTTCTTCATTCACTGTGTCTGGAAAAAGCACCTCTGAGACCCTGAAAACACCAGATATTTTTATAGAAGATGCCTGAGAAAGAATATTTTACAGGAACCAAGAGATGACTGTCTCTCTGGAAAATGAACATTGGCTGATCAAGAAATTACCAACAGAAATTCTTATATTACCACTTTTTTTTTTTTTTTCTCTTTCTTTGCTTGTCTTGGTGGAGAATCACATTTCATTTCCAAACTGCAGTTCTACATTTATCATCCCTGATTTAGCAAATTGCCTCTTGCAGAAAGCTACCTTTATTTAAGACTTTGCAGGATAACGTGTTTATATTGGACTCGGAAAAGGTCACAAAAAAAAGTGGATGCTGCAACCACATTAAAATGGAGGTAATGTAAATTATTTTAGATTTAAAATATTCCTTCCAAAGTAACTTAAGACTTTCAGAAAATATCGTATTTTCAGGGAGACTTAAATCTAAAATCTTGAATCCAGAGGAATGTTATTGTCTTTCTGCTTTATTTTTTTCTTAACAGGGATCAAAATCAACCCTTCAATAAATCTCTCTTTGTAGTCAAAATAGGAGGTGAAGATACCTCTATAAACAGAGTTGGCTCAAGGCTTATCAGCAGGGTAGGCAAAATTTAATTTTGCAGCCCAAGGATTTTCTCTTCACCCTTGGGCAGGCAAAATTTAGCTGTATGGCAGCAGCAGAATGGGTCCTTCCCAGAATGTGTTTCTCCTTTTCTATCTCCCTGATACTGCACAGCTCAGGGTAAAGGCTGGACAGCGGCTGGTACCTGCTGCTGCTCTGTGGCCATCCCCATGTCTTCCAGCCCAGGCAAACCAGGCTGCTGGTTGCCCCTGCAGGCTCCCACTTTTGGCAGCCAACAGCTTTGCCCGTGCCTGAAAGCAGCCCTGTCTGTAATGAGGTAGAGCAACTCGCATCTGCAAAGCCAAGCCTGGAATCATCATCTGATAGCTGCAAATGTAGCCTCCCACTCAAATGCAAGGACACAGATAATCAGGTTATTTTGTATAGAACAAATTCTTCTACCCTATAAACTGTACCTGTTTTCACTGTGCCAGGGGAGTGTTGGAAAGGGTTGTGGTTTACTCGCCCCAATCAGGAGAGGACTTCTCCTGTGCCCTTAGTGCACACACCTAAACTTCATCAGACTTCAACATTCACACATATGCCCCTTTCCCATTTGAAATCCATGGGAATACAATCAAGTTGATGATTTCCAGTGAAATCAATAAGAAAGGTAGAGGACGTCAACAAAATAATTAATAATTTCTCTCAACTATAATCTGGTTTCTTCAAATAAAGCTGTTGCTGGAGCCTCCAGCCAGAACTAATGATACGTAAAATCCAAAGGACGATAAAGAGTATATTTGTGAGCTAGAGGGATGTGAACAAACAGTAAACCAAAAGGAAAATGTCAAAGGGGTTAAATCTTTAATAAACTACTGCTCCAATATCGTTTGATAATCTCTCCTTCAGGTGTTTCACAAATGTTCTTCCTTGCTTTCCGAGTCAGACTGGTCTTTGTCAAGCCAAAGTTGTACAGGAACCAGAATGAGCCTTTAAAAGAGAACTAGTCTGTAACCTTATTCTTACACTTTGGAAACTATAACATGAATGCAAGATTACACGCTGCTCGTAGCTGGGATTCCTCATTCCTCATAGGTACACAGCCTGTCCTGTGCTCAGCACAGAGCTCATTGATATTCAGTAATTTCTGCTGCTTATAAACTGAATCAAGAAGGTACATTTTGCAATTGTTAATACTAAGGGTAATAATATACACACACATGCATCCACCCACACAAGCACAGAGAGGTTAATACCAACTGAAAATATTTTGTATGGCAGAAAGAACACAAAAACATTGTCAGCAGAGCTGTTGGAAGACAGTAGCAGTTAATGGGATGTTTGTAGTTTGGGGCACGTGAGTGCAGTATTTCATCTATATTCATCTGTCCAGATGAGCAAACACTGTATTCGTGTCTTTTACAGTAGCTTATCAAGTGCTTTGGTATGAAAAATGCTACAACCCCTGCACATCTTAAATCAAGTAGCCAACAACGCAGATGAAAAAGGCACATTTGTGAAGGAAAGGATAAGTTTCCTTAGGCCTGATTTCATATCACAGGTGCATTTTTGTAACTTTCCAAGAGTGATTGAAAATGCAGAATTCTAATGCTCCCCAAGACACAGAGACAAATAATCACTGATGAAGGGGAAATGCTGAATTTCCAGTATCTAGCCTTTTCCAAGAAAGCCTCTCAGCTTGTAATGCAAACTAATCTGTTCCAAGCATCAGCTTTTTTTTTTGTTTCTTGTCCTAGTTCACACATATACACACATCCAGTTTGAGAGAGAGGCCACATCCACACATATCAATGACTCTTGGAAGAAAACACCTAATACATGGAACTGGAATTAGAGAAAGGTGGGACTACTCTACAGTTCTCTTGGTGAACTGCAGCCAAAATTGGTCCAGAACTATCAGAAATAAAACATTGTACTGAAGACAAAAAACAGGGCATGTTTTTAACCATCTAGGGGGGGAGAGGGGGGGAAATAGTTACAGATTCTGGCTGGGAGAAGCAGATGGCAGTGAATTATGAGAACAGGGCACTGCTGCTGTTGCAGCCGCTACTGCAACTGCCACAGCTCAGCTCTTTTCCATCTGACAGAAGGGCCTCTGGGCAGCCAGAGATGAGTCAGACGTGTGTTGTGCAGACGTCTCTGGAGAATCCCAGTTTTTCCCTTTCATTTGTGTCACGCAGCTTCAGGGTTTGAAATGAGTTGTGCAGCCCCTGCATTCTACAAGCTCCCTTTCCCAGTGTCTGAGCTTTGGCCAATCCCGACCAGCACAGTGTGGCTGGATGGAGTCTTGCAGGAAGGATCCTGACAATTTCCAAGCAAGGGTGCCATTAGCATCCTCTGGGTATTGCACCAGAAGTCTTGAGCTAACACCAAGCTGAGGGGAAGCAGCCATTGAAGACACTCACATTGAAGCCGGAGTCTTGCAGGAAGGATCCTGACAATCTCCAAGCAAGGGTGCCAAGACTTTTGGTGCAATACTCCTCTGGGTATTGCACCAAAAGTCTTGAGCTAACACCAAGCTGAGGAGAAGCAGCCACTGAAGACACTCACATTAAAGCTACCTTGCTTGCACTCCTTCAGAAGACATGCACATTCCACCTGCAAACCCAAGGATGTGCAACAGCCACCTTGCAAAGCTTCAGGGTTTGGAAAGGCCACTTAAACCTCTAGGTTATCCATTGTCATTGGTGAGTAATCCCCATTGGCTCTGGGAGACATCTCAGCCCCTGACCAGTGCTAACCCCAATAGACAGTGGAAGCAGAAGGACAGATCTTTGAATTGGAGACTTGCCAAAGCACATATCCTTTGGTGGTATCCCACTACACAAGAAACTCTTGACTGCTTGCAAAAGAGAAACTATGGCAGCAATGGCACTCTGGTTTGCTGTTTTTACACAAGACTTAGCTGTTGGTTTGAAGCTGGCGAGTGGTTTCCTGTCCTCAAAAGACTATTTTAAGCTCCACAGAGAGCAGTTGTTGAACAAGCTCTGTTAATACAGAAAAGCAGCAGCAAATCCATTTCACCTTCTTAGCTAATGGCTTTCCCTCCTGAAAAGACATTCCTGAGCAAAGAAACAAGCAGTGCTGTCTCTGCCACCGAGCCTGACCCGAGCCTTGCCACAGAAGGCTGCACGTGGGAGGGTTAGGGGCACCTCTCTGGGGACCTGGTCTGCCCTCAAATACAGGATTGCAGGCTGAGGGCTGTGCTAGAGGAAAAGAGATGAGCTGCGTGAGAAATTTTTGCTTTCTGTGCTTTGATACCTTCTGGGACAAAATTAGGGATACTTAGCTGCTGTAATACAAACATTTTATGCAAATCTTATCTTTCTCTTTTGCATACTGGTACATAATTTGCATCTGATTATCAACTTTGGGTGTATTGTTTTATTCTAAACAGAATTCCTGCTTCTGAAAGGTGTTGGATTGACAGCCCTGGTGAGTAAAGTCATCTCTCTAACAAGGGTGTAGGAGAAGAACAGCTTCCCACATAGGGCTCTGCCATTATCCCCCAGCCAGGGCCAACAGTGAAGGATGCCAGCCCTTGCCCTCTTCTGAGCCTGTCAGCTGATTCAGAACAGGGCTGTGAATGTCAAATCCTTGTGAACCTTCTAGGAAGACAACTCAAATCCCTTTAAAAAGGAACAGCTGTTCTCTTGGGTCAGACTCACATCTGTGCTACTCACACAAAGGGTTCCAGTAACTAACCGGCTCTAAAGTTAAATCCAAGGATCATAAAAAAGTTTGCCAGGTAGGATCTCCATACCCAAAATTAAAGGCTTTACCCTGCTGATCTAGAGGAGAGGAGGCTTTTGCTCCCCCTGGTACATGTACAAATACAGCTAGCTGGATATAGCCCTGCCTCCAGCAGCAGCAACATGCTGAGTCCTTTTCCTGAATGTAGCAGGGTGTCTTGCCTTGTGTTGCCAGGCAAAAAGATTTGCCTAGGGCTAAAGTGACTTAAGTCAACTGGAGTCAATGGCTTGACTGCAGCTTATCCTGTTTGAGAATTTGGCTCAGTTATGCCACATTAACAGAAACTTTTTGGGAAGCCCTGTGTAGAAATCCATGGTAACCAGAGATCACAGTCTTCAAGTTCTACAACACATGAATCTTACCAGTTACCTCCTCTGCCTCTGGAAAAATACTCTTTATCTTCTTGACTGGGGGCACAGGGCCCTCCCTAGTGCTGGGGAAGCACAGGGAAATATTCACAGTAGCTACATGATGAGATGGGGACTTCTGCTGACCACTTGCCCGATATAGAATGATATTACCATTAACAGGCAGCCAAGCAGCCAAACTCCTCCTTCTGCTACCACATCAGACAGCAGAGATCCAAACAGCCAGACAAAAAGAGGGAGGAACAAGTCAATGCACTCACAGCATATTGTGTGAAGAAGGGAGCACGCTCATCCAGGCACCATGCCATGTGAGATGGAATCAGCCAGGCAATGAGTCCAAATGTACAGCAGTTTCCCAGAGAGAGAGACTCAAGATCTTGTCTCACTGTCCTCAGAACTCCACTTCTTATGAAGAACCAGGGAACCCTTTCAATAGCCCAAATCCCCACACAGCACATACACTATACAGACAAGCTTCCTAGCTCCATTTGAAGTGGGAGCATCTCTTATAGAGGTGGCTTCTTGTTCCACCTCCAAGTTAATGTGGAAGGTGGGGGCACCTGGTGGTGATATACTAATAAGCTCCCACCCAAGGCTGGCCAGACCCCGAGTGAAAGCCAATCAGGAGGGGCTATCTTGCCTGATTGTGGGCATCATCCATATGTCAACCCTCATCCAGGGCTGTGGGTTTAAACCCCAGCATTTCAGGACTGAACTACTAACCTACCCTGCAACACAAGGCTGCTTCAGTCAAGCCAGAGGCTGAGGACAGATGAATGTTAATTCTGATCCTTAGGCTTCAGCAGTCACAGCACTGAGCAATACGAGTCTGTCCACTTGATTTTGGGATGGATGGCTGTTCTAGCTGTGTTTATCCTGTCGATAAAGTGTTCAGCCCCAGTAACAGCTGCTTCTGTAAGAGTGCCAGATTAAGAAAAATAATGCAGACTTGGTGCTCTTTACATGGATTGCAGGGGCTGACCCTGCTGCAATATGCACACCCACAAATCTTCTCAGCTCATTACCTCATTGAACACAGCTGCTCCTCTCTAAGGACAGGAGCTGGGTGATACCTTGACAGAATTTGAACATGACATGCTCAGCCAGAGCTGGTAGCAGCTGACTGAGAGCTCTGGGCCTGGCTGGGCAGGGAGGTGGACCCTGCCAGAAAAATGCAGCCTCAAGAAGGACATGTGTCAGCTCTGCTGGACTGGGCCCTTGGCTTTGCAGAGGACAGGGCATAGCTTTTCCTATCATTAAGACTTCCCTCATTATTTCTGCTCTTGTTCTTTGGTAATTCATCCTTAATATTTCACCTCTCTCCTTCTCTACACAGCCATTTCTGGGTTAAGAAGGCAGAGTATGCACTGTGCAACTAAAGTTTGTTGTTTTCCTTTGAAGTATGTGGGAAAGCTTTGAAAACCCAACTGTAGCTATTCCAAATAATCTCAACTTTCTGCTCTATTTCTCTGGTTAACCTTGCTGACTCAAAACAACAAAAAGCATAGCCTGAAGGAAATAGCGCTCACTGCTCTCTTAACTTTCCAGTGGCACTTTACCAGAGATATTTTCTTTCTGTTATGATCTTTGAAGTCCATTCCTCCATTTCTGTGTGGATTTCCATTGAGACCAAATGGCTCTTACCAGCCTGCTTCCCCAGGCATGGAGTAGGAAGCTTGACTGCCTTCCCCAGGTCATAACAAGAAGGAAGAGTCAGTGAGAGGGCTGCCGAGGTGCCAGCAATAAACAAGTCAACACAGAGATGTGTTTTGTTTTCTTCCCAGAGAGTGGTGGAAGAGAGATCTTCCCTGCCTCTAGCTGCATTTACAAACTAACTACCTGCAGAAGGAAGCGATGGGAACTTCACATCAAGGCACACTCCTGCCAGGCTTTGCTGAGATACCTGCCTGGTGGAAGAGGGTGAAATCTGCCAATAAGATCACCTGAGACAAAATAGACACCCTCTCTTGTTCCCCTCCTGCTACAGTACTCCCGGGCAAGAGTCTATCTCCTCCCTCATCTGGGCCCAAAGAACTGAGATTTGCTTGCCAGCCTCAGACACTTTTCTCAGGAGTTTTCTCCGCGTGCTAGTCAGTGGCCTGAGGGACAACCATCCCATGCCTGCAAGGGATAGGTATGGTGTCTGCTGAGGTACAAAGCCTGACCATGAAGAACATGAGGGAGAAGGATGTTTGTCCCTCTGTGAAGCGTGTACCACACCACCACACCATATAGAAGGCTGAAAATGGGAAAAGACCCACAGCTGGGAGATGCTGCTGCCAAGAAAGCCTGTCCCATGGGGAGAGCAATTGGGTTCATTGTGAGCAAGTCAGCAGAATACACCACCCATGCACCCACAAGGATTTAGTATAACTAGCCCCTGCTTCTGTCTAAGGAAAGTTCTTGTTCTTCAGGGAGAGATGAAGAAAATGATGTGTTCTGCCTCCATAAACTCTGGCCCTTCCGTCATAGACATGACGAATAAAGGGAGGGAGAAAGAATCGTATAAACAGGCCCCTCAGACATAATTGAAAAAACAGACTAATTTGGCTTATCTTTATAACAGGACAGAGCTGGGCACTAGACTTACCCACAACAGATAAAGATGAATACCTACATAATGAGGTTAAAATATTCATTAAGCTAATTGCATGTTAATTAAGTAAAGGATGCTATTAGGGATCCATTGAGCTCCATCTGTGTGTGCAAACAGGAGTGAGAATAATCACACCAGCAAGCAGGAGAAAAGATGGTGACAGCTCTGGGGCTCCTGGCACATGGGAACCAGGGGTGGTTGGGACAACCAGTGGGGGCAGCTCTGGGTCCTGGAGGAGACAACAGCTGTGGAAAGGTCATGTGAGAATGGGGGGGGGAGGGGGGGCTGGTAACACGAAACTCCAGGTGCCCTTGTTGCTGTCATGCTGTCATTTCCCCAGACTCCATTGCTAGATATGTGAAACAGGAACTACAGCCACCTCCCTAAGTAAGAAAATTAATGAGAAAACTTCAGAAAGGATGTAGCCAAACTTACCTTTGCTATTGTATCTGTTGATTTTACCAGAATTGCTTGGAGGGACAGAGATCCATCACTCCAGAAAGTGCCATAGGACTCAAGCCAATAGGCCATAAGGCACTGTAAAGGTCCATTTTTGAAAATAGCATACAAGAAGGCTAAAAATAAGGAGGCAGAAATTACTCTTCCATTTAAACTTCCTCTGTCAGCACCACAGAAGACAGTTTCTAATAAATACTTCTTCAAAGAAAGAAGAAAAAAATTCCATCTGACATAATTATGGCCAATGCTCCATAAGGCAGAATAGGGAAAATGCCTACATATTTTATGTTTAAATTCATTAATAATGGAAGGCAAGGATTAAATTATGTAACTGCCACCTTTAAGTTAAATAACATTTTCAGCAGAAAGGAAGGGAGATGGGATAACTCCATAACCAACACGTTTATTTCAGCGTATGAATAATTTAGGCAAATAATACAACAGCCTTCTAAAGGGTAGAAGATTTGATGAAGAGATTGGATTAGGAAGGACTTGCACTGCATCGGGAGATTTGAAGGACTAGGAGAATAATGCATATCCCATCATTCGTTTGATTAATTTCTCCTTTCTTTCAGGCCCTTAATGGGCAGATTGTTCTTTTCAAAAATGCACTTATAGCTTGAAGTTACTGGAATAAATCTGGTCCATGGTTCCCCTTGAGTGGCCAGTTTCTTGCACGGAGTCACTGAGCAAAACAGAAACAGGTTTGGATGGGGAGGTCATCTCTCAATAGGTTTCTGATCTTAGATTGGCTCCTCAAGCACTTTTTGCTATGAATCTAAATTTAACTTCTCCTCATTCTCTTGCAATAATTGCTTACAATTTCTGCTTCCCCAGTTAGACATGCCAGATCACCTCACTCATCCTGCATGGGTACAAAGTAGAGGACAAAACTGGAGTGAACATGAATAAAGCAGATTCATTAAAAATTTCAGACCATTATTCATGAAAAATTAGTTTATTGTGTTAGCATGTCCCCAGTGAAGCTGGCATTGATCCAAACTATCCTTCTGATGAGTGGGAAGAAGAACTGCCTAATTCATTCATATTTCTGCAGTGAAACCTGACAGATGACACTTTATCCAGGGGCTGATTATTGTTATGGGCAAAACAAAACAAAAAATCCCTGTAGATTCTGCTAAGTGCCCAAATATATGTGTTCTTCTCCACAGCCTCAGAGCCTCCCAGACATACTCCGGCTCTTGAAAGATGCCCAGGAGTACTGGCACAGCCTTTCCTACAGGCTCCCAGATAAAACCATCTGCAAAAGTTAACCAGATTTCTCTGAGCAGCTGGAGCTGCTGGCGAGAGCTTGGCGTGGGTCTTGGGATGCTGATCTCTGTGTAACAGCAGAGCTCTGGTGCCCAGAAACCACCCCTGTGACTGACTCAGCAGGAAGCCTCAATCCTGATAATTTTGTGGCTTTTAGGGGCCTGTGCCTAACAACTTTTGTCTGGGGTGCCTGACCATTTCCAGGTAGATAAATGTCTGCGTAGCAAAACCAGAAGCCCTGTTTGGCACTGAAGTGCTTGCCAAGCTAGGGATCTCAGCAGGCAGCCTCAGGGCTTGGTTCAGTCTCCACTCCACATCTAGACAAGACTGCTTTGCAGCAAAAGGGACAGACAGCAAAGGAAACACAAATACACGTCACTTCTGCTCTGTCTGTAGTAGGAACAAGAAAGGATATGCATCTCCAAGGATACTAATTAATTCTGCACCATATTCTCTTCATTTAAAGAAAAATTAGAAATAATATAAACATCTGAAAATATTTGCTGCAGTTTTGAGTTGCAAGTGAAATCCAGGGAGTTCATATGTGTGCTCAAAAGGGAGAAGGAGCAAGAATGAATGAGAGTGGGTATATAGGTGAACAGGAAAGACTGTTATTTTATCTGAACTGCTTTATGGGCTAGATGACCTAATAAGTCTTTTCCATCTCTAATTTCTCTGCTTCACCTATCCCTAGTTTACCATTAAAGAATCACTTATGCAAATTCAATTAAGTATTTAACATTTTCCTTCCTGTAGCTCCCTGCCTCACTGACTCTTTATCCTATTTAAAATCTCAGCTGACAACATTTCTTACCTCTCTGCCTCCCATTTCTTTGCCCTTAGACAATTAACTCGGTAATTATGTGTTTTAATTCACTAAAATATTTTGGGGGTTCACTTTCTCACAAAGGAGAAACAAAATGAAGCTGTAATGTACTGCATTAGCAAAGCCCAGCTCACAGCTGCTGAGTGTGGAGCCTTACACTGCAAGAGCTTAGCCCACTAGCCTGGCAGCTCTGGTGACCTCAGTCCAATGCCACATTAGATCAGAAATGAAAATGAGGTTTTCCTTTACATTGTTTCTGTTCACTTAGTAGGTACATCATACAGAGCTGAGTT
Source organism: Merops nubicus (assembly GCF_000691845.1). Taxonomy (NCBI): domain Eukaryota; kingdom Metazoa; phylum Chordata; class Aves; order Coraciiformes; family Meropidae; genus Merops; species Merops nubicus. Next base: position 25,919 of record NW_008611704.1, on the reverse strand, counting down.
TAGCAGAGTCCACTTGTGGTCTCAGGATGAGAAGAAACAGGCTACGGCATGGGTCAGAGGAAGAGTTGTGCATGAGGAGTTCAGGGCTGGAATAGCAACAGGTGAATGGGTTGCAGAGCAACAAAGGTGGTGAAGGATCTGGGGAACATGCCTTGTGAGGGAACTGGGATTGTTTAGGCTGGAGAAAAGGAAGCTGAGGGGAGACCTTATTGTGTTCTGCAACTACTTGAAAGGAGGCTGTAGTGAGGTGAGTGTTGGTCTCTTCTCCCACGTGACTATCAATAGGATGAGAGGAAATGGGCTCAAGTTGCACCAGGGGAGTTTTAGATCAGATGTTTGGAATAATTTCCTTACTGAAAGAGCTGTGAGACACTGGAATGGGCTACCCAGGGAGGTGGTGGAGTCACCGTCCCTGGAGGTGTTCAGAAATGTGTGGATGTGGCACTTGGGTACATGGTTTAATGCTCATGGTGGTGTTCGGTGATGGTTGGACTTGATCTATGAGGTCTTTTCCAACCTTAATGATTCTATCTACAGCAGTGATGTGTAAGTGCTGCACAGTCTCAGCCAAGAGTTACCACTCTTCTGGGCTTTGAGAAGGAAATTTTAACTTTAAGGTTAAAGCACCTTTGTTTTTATCCTCCTGTTCCTTCTGCCATTAACCTTCTGGGTTCTTGCCTTCTCTGGCACATACTACCCTCCTTCCCAAATACACAATAATGCAATTGTATGCAAACTTGCTCAAGTTGAAAAGCAATGTTCTAGAAAGGCTCGGGAGCAAATCCCAGCTAAGTGCATAATTATATAGTACTTGGAGTAATTTTCCTTTTCCTCTGAAAACGCACATTGGCTCCGATTTTCCTATCTGCAGATTGTAAGCTCATAATTAGCAGTAAATTACTCACACAAGTGACAAATTTTGTGCTTTCAAGTAAACAGACAAAATATCCACAGTTTACAAATTGCCTCTTGGTGCTGCAGCCACCTGGCTTTTCCCATTCCCATTTATTCCGCTCGTGAGAGGGATAGATGGATCAGAAAATGTCTCTTCAAGGAGCTTGGGTGGTGATATCAATTACTGAGTGAGCACAAAAAGCTATAAAAGGCAACTGTTGGGCTAATGCTGGCCAGTCATTGAGGATCGTGTGGCTTGGCTGGTTGTGAACAGGAGAGCATGTGGCAGAGGCACCTCAGGAGCAGAGGGTCTCCCTGTAGCCATGTCCCCAGCCTGCTTACTCAGAGCATCTGAGGACATAAATAAATCTTTGGCATAAAAACTGTAGAGGATATATCCACACCTCTTAAGCAAGGGGAAGCAGTATGAAGTAGCACACGGCCTGGGGAGCTGCTGTGCAGCACAGGGGGAAGGTGAATTTGCCGAGCTAGTGTGGATAAAACGCCAGGGTAAGCCCTGAAGGTGGAACAGACTTCTTAAAATCCAGTTTGGTCTTGGGTAACACTGACGAAGCAATATTGATACACTTTGTTAATCACAGTTAAACACATATTTAAACTGCACTGATTGCCAGATGTCTTCCGGGGGGGATAGCCCAGGCAAAGTGGGTGGACTTCAGGGCAAACAAGCCTATGATTTCCATTTTTAAGAGCCATCAGCTGAGAAATGGCTGCTGGAATAAGCCCCAGAAATGGGTGCAGCTGAATGGAAAATCATCTATGCTGACTGGGCATCTGTCTGAGGCTCAGTGAATGGCAACAGGCCCATTCATCTGGTTAATGAGCAATATGTTTTCAGGCTCTGACCTGATGGTCATCAGTATCTCTACCACATAGCAAGAAGGTGTCTCAGAAAAAAAATTGCCACAGCAATTATCAGAGAGGTAGAGATGACAACAGAAAAGAAATTACTTTTGGGGTCAAATGGCAGCTGTTTGGTAATGTTTAAGTATAAAAGAGGGATTACCGGAAGGTGCAGTTGGAATCAGAGGAACAGAAGAAAAATGTGAAGAGAAGACATTGGGTGAGGGAGGTTGGTTTGGTTTAGAGTAACTTCCAAGAAGCAGTGTGTGCAGTGGCAGGGCAAGGCCTGTTTCCTGAGCTGTGACACTGTCACAGGTGCTGCTCTGACAATGTAGGCATGAGCAAAAGCAAAAATCATATCCTAGTTTCAGCTTTATTGGAAGTATGGGGGAAAAACCCATAATCTACTCAGCAAGCAGAAAAGAACAAAAGAGGAAAGAAAAGGCATTAAAAATGGAATTTAAAAAAATAAATAAAGGGGGAGATTAGACAAAACAAAAAAAACGGACATTGCAGTTGGCCTGGTATCATAATCCTTTATTACCTATAAATATGCAAGGGATGTTTACAGGGAAAAGATAGGATAAAACAATTAGTCTAGAGCACTCATCCAAATAGAGGCAACTCTTTCCTATGTGTAGTATCATGTGAATACATTAGAAACAGAGCGGATGACAGAAGCATTTCATATAGAACTCACTCATTTTTAAAGGTGGATCTAATAGACATGTATATATTTAGGAACAGTGCTTAAGTCCTTGAATAGCAGTACTCTGCTCTTTTGTAGCAACTTCCTTCTGAAGGACTCAAAGGACTTTACAAAAATGAATAAGTTTCTCCAATGCACTGTGAGGAAGATAACCACTTTTACCTTATTATAAAAAGGGCAGGAGGGGAAACAGCAAGACAGAATAGTTAAGCAATTTGACAAAAGTCACACGGTACATTTGATGGTCTGAATGAATTTAAGAATGAAGTTGCTATGTTGCTGCAGAAAGTATGCAGCCTGGCTGATACCAGCTCCGAGGAAAATCAGGGGCCAGCAGATGTTGCAGCAGCCCTCTGAAATAGGTGTTTGGGAAAGAAGAGCAGGGAGTGTTAGTTATGTGTGGCAAAAACAAGACTGGAATGACAAAATATCTGGAAGTTGCAGATATAACACGGGCGCTGGAAGGGCATTTGCAAAACCACTTCAATCTATTAGCACTCTTTGAGCATGTCAGCAAATATGGGACAATTGAAAATTGTCTGCCTGTTTTCACTTGGATCTTCAAAACATTCTTGACAGTACCCAAACAAGAGGGTAGGTAATCAGGTACTCTATTAATGAGAACATCATGCCATGGCAAGCAGATAAGCTGGCTAAGCATATGAAAAAGTAAAGACGTAATTTAGCATCAAGTCTACTATTTCCAACATGGCAAAAGATTAGTCACAGCATGTATGTAGCTCCAAGAAAGATCTGTGCTGGTTTGTATATTAATGGGCAATGTGGTAAAGGTAAATAGTCAGTAAGGTGGTGATATTTGCAAATGGTAAATATTCTTTGTCAAACCTAAAGAAAGATGTGATGAATCGACCATATAACGGTGCAAAGTTCCTTGGTAGCAAATGCATGTTGGAAGGATTCACTTGTAGTATCCATATGTGCTTCCAGGTTCAAAAATGAGGAAGATTTTAGGTCTTCCTGGGCTGCACTTCACATCCTTGTAGCACCGTGCTCCTCTGCGGTCAAACAGAGCTCTCCATTTGTTGGAGTGTGAAGTGAAAGAGGTGGAGTTTCTTACTAAAACTGGTGTGGGATCAGTACATAAGTGCTTTGTGTTCAGAACACTGACTTCAGTTCTATAATCAAAGAAAATTATAGCAGGAATCAAAGGGGTCCAGGAATAGGTAACACAGTAGTTTCAAGGCATAGTATGACTTCCATATAGGAAGCAAATTAAATGGCAGGTGTATTTATTTTAGAAATCATATGAATAAAATAGGCATTCAAAATAGTTAGAATAAATTATGTAGAAAAGCAAATTCAATGTTCCTATTTACCTTGTCTTTCACACTCCAGCACCAAAGGTACATCTCATTAAACTGAGCGATAGGGAAAGTATTCCATCAAAGGGAATACTTTTCCTCAGGCATCCTCATTCACCTGTGGAAATCTCTGCTACAAGGTGTCTCTGAGGTGCAGGGTGTGGAAGGATTGAAATATGAAGGAGATACTTGTGGATATCGATATTTTCCAGATTTACAGTAGGAGCTAAGATATACATGATGAATATAAATGCTTCATGCTTTTAGCATGTAAACCAGTCTCTAATGAGGGTGCTCGGGAAGATATTTCCCTAAGCAACAGTTACCCCTAACTGTCCAGCATGAGATCCCGTGAGCTTTCCTTTGTAGCTTCTGATACCCACCAGTACCAAAGACAAAATACCAAACAAATGGGTAATTGGCCAGATTAGACGTGGCATTTCCTTTTGGAATCTTCTCTTCTGTTTCTTTCTGTCCTCAAGGCCACACTTCCTGTCATCTAAAGTGCACGGAGATACTGCTGAATCATTTAACATTTCTATCGGTGTTTTTTTGGCTCTTTTAAGCAATTGAACTCTCAGTTCCCGGCATCAGGCTCCCTGCCAATTTTGACGTGACCTGGTCACAATTTTGCAAGCACTGTCAATGCCAGAGCGACAGCTGAAATGGAAATTTTAATGATGTTAATGAATAAAAGCTTAAGCTGTGCTTCCTGCACCTGGGCAGCAAAAGTGCATTTATAATTACTTGCCAAACAAGCCTCCTGGCTGCATTCTATCTGCCCCAGGCAAGCAGTTAACTGAGGTTCTCTCCTTTCACCAAGATTATTTTTGAGTGAATACTTCTGCCAGTGAAAGCTCTTGGATTGACAGCTCTGGAGACTGAAGTCCTCTATTATGTGACAGAAGTGAAAAAATCTGTAACAACAGTTTTTATTAGGTCACCTAGTTCATCCCTCTGTCAACACAAGATTGTTCTCTATAATATATTCTTGAGTGATTTCCTCCCCCAACCCCTTTCTCCCCCTGCTCTTAAAATACAGCCCCCTAGGTCTTTTCCATTTTGTTGCACAGCTCTGATCCTCACAGTCTTTTCCATACTGACATTGTAGGAAAAAAAAAAAAAAAGAAAAAAACAACAAAACAAACAACTCTGTGCCTGAGTGTGAAGATATGCATCTTCCAAGCTCCCAGAGTTCATCAGAGAAGGGGCAACACAACAGTTTGGAATCTGCAGGGAAGATGCTGAGAAAATGTCAGATAGCAATTTCTATGTGCCAATGTTTTTCCTCCTAGTTGACTCCTGAAAGGGCGCCTCAGGTCAAACAATGTGCTTTTCCTTGCTAATTGTTCTTTTCCTGATGCTAATACACTGTTGGTATTGTCTGTATGACCACCACCTTTTTTATCAGCAGAGTGCCTTCAGAACTCATCATGGCAACTTTGCCTCTGTTTAAAAAATGCTAATTGAGGCACAGTGAGATTAAGTGACTTGTCCAAGCTCCCAGTGGGTGAAATGAGTCTAGATTCTGCTCTACATTCTATCTATCCCAATCCTTTAAAGCCTGTCTGGGGACAGGTTCAGTAAAACTCAAAGCTCAACTATTAATGGATCTTTGTCCATGACAGAGTAGCAGGCCCAAACCAATGCAATAGGAGCAGAGGAGCCCTTCAAATGCTGCATTACATAGATTTCTAGGAATTCCTGTCTCCTCTTAGACCCTTCTCCCCTTGCATATTGCCAGGCCACAGGATTTATTACCTCAGTATTATAACATGATGGCATTTCTTCCAGAATAGATCCTTCTCTTGTGTCAAACCAAAAGCAGATGAAAACTGGAGTCTGCTTAGCCTCATGAGAAGAGATCTGCTAATTCTTGCTGTTTAGTATGGGAATGGGAATAGGAGCAGAGACACACCAGGGATGACCAGTTTACAAAGATGCATTTTATCTCCATTCTGAAATCTTGTACTTACATATCATTCCAACAGCCAGCAGCAACTACCAGACAGACTTTCTTATCAGACTCCCTTCCTGCTACCAGTTCTTGTACTAGAACAGACCTGGGCTAGACAGCTGCCTCCAAGAAGACATCCTGAAACCCCTTGACTTCAAAGGACCATTGTATCAGTATATAAAATGCCCAAAACTAGTGTCCCGGACATGTTCCAGTTTGACCAGCACTTGGATTCCTGCCATTTATTCTATACATTTGGTTTATGAAAGAACCTCAGGTGGCTAGTGTTAAACAATAACCAGGTGTGCTCAGCAGGGGAATTACAAGTGACTAATTCATTGCTGTGATAGTGCACATGGATGGATCCTACACCGTGTGCTCAAAAACACAGGGCATCTTCTGCTCTCACTTACACTAGAAAGCATATGTCCATCACGCAGTGCAGCTCATGCAGAAATTTCCAGGCTTGGACGTCATGACTGTCGAAGGCACAGGAGCTTCACTGTGTGGTGCTGGCTCCAGGGAGCTTGTCCTGCTGGGAGCAGTCTGCTGGCATTGCTGTGCCACTTCCATGACCTGAGCGGCACCCTGCTGTTGGGCTCACCCAGCACTCCAGCACTCCAGCGCGCCGTGCCACGTGGACACGCCCTCGGGTCTCTTGCCAAAGTGATTTTGTTCCTCCCAGCTCACGCCATGGCAACTGTGCAGCATCCAGCTGTGGTTGTTGAAAAAGAGGACGATTATAAAAGGATGCAACTTTTGTACATGACAAGGGCTCGTTCAAGAAAGTCAAAGCATGAGCAGAGCTCAGAATGAAGTCCAAGACTGGAGACAGCTTCTATGGGGACTTTGCTGTGCAGGAGAAAGCTATGTGCATGGGCTAGATTCAGCAAAGAAATAGAGGATAGTGGAAGTGCACCTATGCTGAAAGAGAATCAGCAAGGCACATAAAAGAAGGTGAGAATCTGACCCGTAAATACTGGTTGTGTCAGATGTCTGGACCAAGCCTGGCCACCTGGCCTCCTTCTGTCTGGTATCGTTACTTTGTGCTCAGCAGAACAAGGGCTGGCTGGCTATGCAAAGACACCTGGAGCCTGCCCCATCCTGGAAGAGATACACCTGGCTCCAAGCCACCCTCACGCACCACAGAGCAGCCAAGGACAGGAGCTGCAAGGACCACCCTGGAGTCTTGTCCACACCATACCCACATTGCTCATCCAGGATCACACAATCTTGCGCCCTGTCACAATTCATGCCCTCTCTAAGTGAACAATTTCCAACAGAGTAACACAAGTGATTCATTCTGTCTGACAGTCTTTCACATGTAAATATTTTATATTCCTATTGAATATTTTTGGATGATTATGAATTCTTGATGTGATGAGGACCTTGCTATGTATGAGATGCAGACAGCAGCAAGGACTCAGCAAGGAGGAAAAGCATCCAAGAATAAAAAATAAGATATCATTACAAACTACAAATTAGAAAAGCTGGGATGAAAACACAGGCATATATCACTCTTCTTTCCTCCTCTGTCTGGACACTTTCAGAAACTGTCTGGAGCTCACATAAGGAGCTTTGCACATGGATAGACGTGGAGTTGGCTGCCTCTCTCCTCTTCCTTTCTCTTTCTCTTCTTATTTAGAGTTCTTTATTCACATTGAAAGATGTAATGATACCAGCAGCCCAAGAGACCCAGGCCTGAAGTCACTGCAGAGTTTCTTCTCTGTCATCAATTTGACTCTGTTTCTGCAGTGCACCCAGAAACCCAAACTGTGCCTCCAATTCCATGCAGTAAGTCTAGACTGAAGGTGAAGAACTTCTACAAAATGTGAAAACATCTGGATAAGCTTTATTGGTAATGGCAATATGAGTTTCATGAAGGAGTGACAAAATGTCTCAGAGCTGACAGGTGAGACCTTTGCTAGGTTGCAACGCTCTCTAGGTCTCTCAGTGATCCAGTTAATCAGAAGGACTGGAATACATGCAGAAGTGAAGGAGCAAATATTGTTAAGCCTCGGCCAAGTTAGGACAGAGTTTGTCATCAGAAGCATATCTTCTTTATTTGCACTGAAATAACTAAAGGTACAAAGTATAATTAATGTTGTTTTCCCTTATGTATCCATACTTAAGCTTGGCTTCCCTTCTAGCAGTTCTCATGAGCTAAGAAAGGGACTTATATTGCCAATTGTTTTCATAGTTCTTCTGTTGACCTTGTCCAATATAGAATGATATTACCAATAACAAGCAGACCAGCAGCCAAACTCCTCCCTCTACTACCACATCACACACCAGAGATCCAAAGTGACAGACAACCAGAGGAGGAACAAGTCAATGCACTCACCCACTGCAAAGGGTGTGAAGAAGGGAGCAAGCTGGCCAAGGAACCATGCTGTGGGAGATGGAGTCAGCCAGACAATCATTCCAGTTATTTAGAATCTTCTTAGATAGAAACTCACAATCTTGCCCTGCCATCCTGGGAACTCCACTTGCTATGAAGAGTCAGGGAGCCCTTCCCATAGCCAGAACCATCACACAGCACACACACTACGTAGTCAAGCTTCCCAGCTCCACCACAAGCAAAGTCAGCTCCTATATAGGTGTCTTCTTGCCCTATCTCCAAGTTAATGTGGAAGGTGGGGGCACCTGGTGGTGATCTCCTAATCAGTTCCCACCCAAGGCTGGCCAGACCCTGGGTGAAAACCCATCAGGAGGGTCCTTCTTGCCTGGTTGTGGACATCATCCATATGGCAACCCTCATTCAAGCTTGTGGGTTTAACCCCAACACCTCAATAGTGCCCTGAGTGGCAACACAATATCAATGTCTATGGCTTATCACAAGCCATCTGAGGTCTCACCTGCTGGCCCAGATCTAAAACTATATGGGCCTAAACCTATCCAAAAAGGACACAGTTAATGTTGTTGGCATACCTAGCAAGATTAAGAATACTCTTTCCAGTGTTTCTCCAGGATCCTGTTTGTCTCTTATCCCAGCACTAGCATCTCCATAGAAATCCCACAAGAAAGAGCCACATTTCTATCTGCAGAAGAACCATTTCTCAGAAGCCTCTAGGGAATAGCAAAGTTACCTCTGCCTTATTTATGTGGTGGCAGAAGAGAAGCTAGCATCATCTTTGCAGGAGTGGAAGCTAATTTGAACAGGCCTAGACTAAGAAGTCAACACAGAAAATGCTTAGGTGCCCCATGACATGTCTTTCAAACCTGTCCACCTCTGCTCATGCCTCCATAGGTAGTTGTCTTCAAGAACAACTCCCCATGACTGTCTGCTTAGCATGTTGCCTGCCAAAACAAATCAACCCACCGTGCCCCACGGAAACGTGGCCGATCAGCACAGCAAGGGGAGTTCTCAGCTGAACAAGCCTAGATAAGGACTGCACAAAGGACCCTGGTTATCTGGTCCCTGTCATGCTGGCATCAAAGTCCTGCACCGAGCATCAGGGTTTCCGCGTGTCCCCAGGGTGCGGTACGCTGACTTTGCTTGGAGTGCAGTTTAAGATTGATGAATTCACAGGTTTTAAATCAACAACAAGCATCCGGGCTGGCCCCTTGATGGAGGCTATTAACGTAATGAAACTGAAAAGCTGTGAAGTCAGATAACAGACATTAGAGTCTTTATTTACCTAGAGATTTAAGGAGCCCTTTCTGAGACAGCATACCACTTCTTTTTTGAGAAGTGTAAGCTACCACCTAACAGTGCTTCCCAGGCACATGTACACAAGCACTTGAGCTGCCGGGAAGCATGCTGACAAGTGCTCGTTCCCTCTCATGATGGCTGACAAGTGGTGTGCTGTGTCACAAGGAGACTAGCTTCTTTTAAAAGCTCAGGTTCTGCCCCAGAGGCTATACAGTACCAAGGCATGGACACCCAGTGACCATCTGGGTCCCACATAGCCAGCCCCCCAAAAACGATGCAGCCAGATGATTAATGAGTGCTCTTGACTGGGTATATGCAAAGTCACTCAGCAAGTCAGCCGCAGGGCCAAGGGCAGAACTCAGCAGTTTTCACTGCTGCCTGGCTGTGCGGGGCACTGGGCACCACAGCTTTCCTTCACACACTTCAAAGGGATGAGCCAGAACAGCTCTCTAGCTGAGTGAGCTGAGATTTAGTAGCAACTGGGATGCCCCTGCTCCCCACCCATGGTTAATGCAGACCGTGTAGCACGCGTGTGCTCGTTCTGCACATAAATGTTGCCCATTTCCACTGCTATCCGAAGGAGTCTCTCTGATGAGCTCAAAGCTTATGTTTCCTGCCTTTCCCCCGCTTCCATACACAGCTACAATGACAGGGTGCAGGGGTTGAACGCTCTGGTGGCTGCACAGGAGACAGGAGAGGCTCGGCCATCTGGCTCACTGCGTTCGGGAGGGAGCGGGGAGCAGCAGAGCCAGTGCCCGGCACGTACAGCAATCCCCAGGCCCCCGGCCACACAGGGGCAGAGCTGCAGCCTGCCACGCATGGCATCCCAGCATCGCTGGCAGCACCAGGAAAAGAGCAAGGAGGACTGGAGTAGAGGGTGGACAGCAAACACATCTAGCGGCCCACCCAGCCCCTCGCTTCCTTGGCAGTCAGCTCAAGGAGGAGAGAGGGTGTTTGAAGAAAAATGAAAACAAACTAGCTTCAAATCCCTGCCTTCACTGCAGCCAGCTTACATGGTGCTGAAACCTGACCAGACCACGAACCACACAAATTTATGGTGAAAGCTCTTAGAGCTATGGAGTAGCCTTCTACAAGACAGTAAAGATGTTCTGCTGCTGAGGTAATTTGGAAGAACAACCTTAAGTGAACCACCACTTGTGATTGGATGTGTTTGTAGTTATGCCTCCTTTGTTCAAAAATCTTCCCTTGCTCATTCACTGAGGTGCAACAGGGCAAATTCTTTATAGGTCACTCCTATACTGGAAACCCTATTGCAGAGCCTGGTATATCTTGCTCAAATGTACTTGGACTCCTTCCAGCACCAGACAGAAGGACTCTCAGAAGCATGCCATAGAGGATTTAAGTGTCAAAATAACTAAGGAGTATTAGGGAATTTATCTCAGCTAAATGACATATGTTTCAATTTGCATGAGGCTGAGGACTACTCTATTTAAGCTCTTATGCAAATGATTTTTGTTCCTGTTCACCTAGACATAACCAGGTCTTTTCTGAGAGACTGCAAGGGTCATTTTATGAAACAGTCTTTCTATTCAGTTCTCTTCAGGAAAAAGTAAAAATAAAGGACACGTTAAAGTTTACCTTTTAAACACTTTCCAGTTTCCAGTTTTCTTCTTTTAGTGATGTAACACCTCCTTGAATTTTCCTGTGGGCTGAATACATTAGTTAGTCTGTAGCAAAACGACTACATTTCAATTCCAGAATAATCTTCCATCTGCAGGAAGTTGAAATCAAATATTATATCCAAGTTCTTGTTTATGGGTACAGCGGAAACATACATTTATATCTATATCTATATCTGTATCTATATCTTTATATCATCTATCTCTAAAGCCAAGAATTCATTGTTAGTATAATCTCAATCTTAACAGGGTAATCCAAGAATAATGCTACAGATTTGACTATAGCAGCAAAAGGATACTTCTGTACAGAAAAGACTCTCAATAATAGTAAAGTTTATACCTCTCCTCCTGGTACTCACCCTTCTACTGCTCTTCTGGGTCTTGATGGTGATGGCTTTTATAGTGTGTCATCAGCATCTGGAGCCCTTCACTAGGAAGAATATTGTGTTGATGGTTTTATCTTTCTCATGCTAGGGTCCTGTTGAGGTCTTCTTTATATGTCTACTTTATATATCCATTTCCACACCTTGCTCTTTCTTCATCAGTCTGCAACTCCACGTTGCATCCAACTTTATGTATGGTGTACTTTACACATGCTAGATACTTGTTCCTTGTTAGCTTTGTTGCCCATAACATTTTTTTACCAGCTCTGGGACATTTGTCCAGCTGCATGTCTTTAACTGGCTGTTACTGAGCTGTTTCTAGTCATGTGGCTTCCAGTGCCAGCTTGTGCCTCTTCTCTTGCCACCCCATAACTGTACTCTTCTAAACTGTTTACTGTGCCCCTAGTTCCTACAGCCTGTTGTCAAACCAGACTTACATTTCTCTGTGCTATGTCATTTATGTTAAGAGTCAGAAATATGGTTGTACCACCAAAAGATAAACCAAACCAAAATGGCTGTATCTACCTGGTCAGTTAGCAAAGCTCTTGCTATAGGTAATGTAATACCACATTACAGGGCTACAAGTTTGTCCAATCTCTTTCTGAGACTTTTAATATAAGATAACTGAACTTGTGAAGTGCAGAGCTTCATGCCCACGAAGCTGACAGAGATCCACCTGCTGCACAGCCCACATGTCCAGGCATTTTTGCCTTAGTATTGTTCTTCATTGTCACAAGAATCTTGAAAACCCAACACAAAGACAGGGAGCTGTTTCTTTTAAACCCCTGTGGCTTTCATTCCTCCTACCTGCTGTCTGCCACCTCTAATTAAAGTGCAAGGACTATGTCATGAGAATGGGGAAGTAGTATCCAGATGGCAAAATTCGTTTCCTAGCCCTATTACCAATTTACTGACTGACATCAGGCAAAACCACAGTCTGCAGCCTTTATTTTTCCCTTTGTAAGGAAAGGATGACATTGTCTACATATCAGCAGAACTTTTGGAGCAAGGACAGATAATGGATTGACCCAGATTTGCAAATGTGCTCTGACAACTCAGACAGTGAAGGAAGTGGCTAAAACAGAGTAATTCTCTTACAAGTTTCTTGCTGTTTGTGGTCTTGGGGTAGAGAAATCCTGGGGATCACCAAATGGCAAGCTTAGGTAGTCCTCAAGGGATTATTTCCATGCAGAAGATGGTGCAAGCACAGTGATTGCCCACTTTTCCCCACATCTGTCACACGTACAGTGCCAGGGATGGGCTGGGGATGATGACCTAATCCATGAGACCTGTGGCAGTATATGGAACTCCTCAGCAGACAGGTAGCCATCCCCTCTGGCAGGTCAACAGAATGGAGAAGGTCTGATAATCTTTCAGAGAAGCAGTAATAACAGCAATAAGAGGAGCCATCTCTCTTGCAGCCTGCCTCCCAGAGCAAGAATTTCTTGCTGAGGCTCTCACCCTAATTCACTGCTTTATGCCTCCCGGGCTGCAACTGCAGAAACACGCCATTGTGCACAGAAACATTTCTAGTGCACAGCTGCTGGCTCCATTATTAGAAAATTGTGCATTATCCACTGGTGAGTGACTGGCGTGTTAAAAGTCACCCACAGGGCCCTGTCCCCAGTGCACACGGGGTGGTGCAGCCTTTGGTTACCGAGATCTGGCACGTTGCTTCAAGCTGCTGCAGATCACGTTTCCTCTCCATCCCTGTGTCACGCTGCCCACCACACTCCAGCTGTAACTCCACATTCTGGAGGGCTACTGCTGCTCATGGCTGTGGTGGTGCAAATGGGCAGTAATCTTGCTGAGGACTAATGGATATATTCCAGTGTGGGTGGAAGCAGAATTTGGCCTTCTTGTTCTCAGACACATCTTCAGTAAATGCAAAAAAATACTGTAACACATACAATGACGTCTCCTACATCTTACCCTTCAGCATTAGGCATAGTTAAGGACCCAGATGTAGTCCTATATCCTAAATCAGGATTGTAAACTTTGCCTTGCCAGAATAGCTGATAACAGGCATGGGAGAAAAACCCAACAGAAGCACAACCAAGCTATAACCGTTCCTGACCCTATTCCCTGCCAGGAGCTTTCTGCCCCTTGCTTGTTGCAGAGCCAGAGAAATAGCAGACTGACTGACTGACTGACACGTTTCTTCTTTGGCAACTGGCAGCACCCTTTCCCTTTTCCTTTCTGACTTGAGAGATTGCTCCTGCCCGTGCCCTCACCATTGTTTTTTGCCCTTCTTGGCAGAAGCAGCCAATTCCATGTGTGTCCCAGTCTATCCAAAGTGGCATCACTACTGGGTGGGGGAATGGGACCCCTTAACTTGAAGGCACTCTGGGAACTGAAGGGGAACTCTGTAAAAGATAATAACTAAACCCATTATAATTTGTGAGCACAATAATTATTAATTCCACTGTGAACTACTGTAACTTACCTCTCCTGTCCTCAGTCTGCCTGGTTACATGTCCTAGGGGCACAAATACATCTTGAAATGAGCTGCCACCCCAAAGTGAGATCAGCTGAAATTACCTGAGCACATGACATGCCTGTAGGAGCAGCTGGGGTGATCACCTAGCACATGGGCTCTGGGGATTGCCTCCAGCTGCTACAGAGAGTCAAGATCTCTGCCAGCTGCCCTGCCCAGATACCTTTGGCAAATTCAGCATTTACCCTGTAATACCTTAGGCATTATGTTTGTTTTGCCCAAGAACAAGCCCAGAAAGCTAGCTATGAGTGAGCCCCAAAGAGCACTGTCTTCTCCCAGCCGTGAAGGAAAGGTCTGCATTGCCTGATAGCCACATAGGGACTGTCCAGCCACATGATCCTCAGAGATCCCCCTCAGCTGGGGGAAGTCCCCTATCTTCTGGGTCTTTGAGCCATTCACAGCCCTGCCCTGGCCCTGCCTTCCCTACTGTTTTCACCATTGGAGGGGAACTTCTCCAGCCAGGCCGGCCCTGCCCTGTGTATTCAGTCTTTTCACTCCACCATAGCTGGATTAACCCCCCTGCTCAGCTAGACAAGCTGATTAGTCAAAGAACTTGTTTCATCCCTCTCTAGGGCTTTATTTTCATCTGTCATTTTCCTCTATTACCACAGTAAGCCTCTGCCTCTTCAGCTCTTTCCATGCTCCCCACTCACTGCCCCCTCCATTTCCTCTGTCTGCAGCCCTTACCAGCCTTTCCCAGCTGTGCTGAGGGAGCCAGTCCTTCCCACTTACCCCAGTGTGATATGTTCCCATATCCTTTTGTCTTCTCCCTTCAGACATTCCCTTTCTCACGGGTTAGTCTCCAGTTTATTCCTCCAGCACTCTTTCATACTGTCTTGTTTCATCCCCCTGGGGCTGCACTGGCCTTATGCACAGGGCTGTGCTTGAAGCCCCTGGTGCTCTTGCACATGCAAAGGCAGCCAGAGGCAGCACACTGTTGTGGGGTCCTTCCTCATTGTGCATGGCAGTCTCGGGCCAGAAGCTAAGGAAGAAGGTGTATGCAGATAGTTGCCATATAGAACACCTGTGCATTGGTGCTTGTTTCTGGCCAACGTGAGCTCTGGACCACAAAAGGGAAGCCCCAGGACCCTGCAGTCCATCAGAATGAGAGGGACTGAGGCCAGCAGCCTTCCTCAGCCTTTTGCAGGCCCAGCAGCTCCACCCCTTAGCTTCCTTACTCATCTCAGCAGTTTGAACATGGCCTTGTTTCTCCTTCTTGGCTCTCTCTGGATTGTTGGTTACCTGTTCCTGACCATTGCTCCCTCCTCTTGCCACATCCTCTCTCTGCTGTTGTCCTTCCAAGTGCCCCCTCATATCTTTCTCTGTCCCTGAGCAATACAGAACAAACCCTCCAAATGGTGGGCAAGTGAAATGCATCTTTAGGGAAAACAAAACCAAAAAGAGCCTATAATTATGCTCCCCCTGTGGCTGCCAGCAACAACCCTGATCGCTTTGATTGCACATTGTGACCCCTTTTGCCATGCTCCATCTGTTTGTTTTTATAGTCTGTGAATTTGCAGCAGCAAAAGGACCGTGTCTTCTTATTTGTATCTACACGGTCCCTTGTGCAATCTGCCCCAGTTCTGACCAGAGCTTTGCTCTACAGGAGAGATAAGTAAGAATAACAATGACGAGTGGGAGCTGCAGCCAGCAGCACAGCCCTACTTTGGGAGCAGAACAAGACAATTAAGGAAAGGATTTTCAAATAATCCAAATGAAGAATACAAAGGAATAAATATTTAATACTCGGTCATGCAGCTTCATCTTCTCTAATAATCCCTAATGTTTCTACAATGTCTCTCAGAAGGGAGCAGTGCATAAAGGACAGATGCAGAATGTTGCTCCAACAGGCAAAGATCTCCCCTCATACTCCAGTGGGATGGTGTGTGTGCAGCTACACCCAAGACACAAGGGAGTCCTTTCAGTGGCAGCCATACCTATAACCCCATGGAGCCCTTTTGGAAGGATATATTTTGCTTAAGCAATAGCTATGGCTATAGTTTCTATCATTACTCCCTTTGATCCTAGGGGTAGGATCATGCAGGTATTATGTATTTGTAATACCACAGTATTCTGCTTAAAATGAAATAAAACCAGTTTGCACCTTTTGCAACACAGCCCACATACCCCTCTGTACAGGGCTCAGAGTGTATTGTGAGAGGCAGAGGAAAGTACTCCTTGTGTGGAGACAGGGTGCTCTGGCCATAGCTCTCCTGGAAAAACTCTGCATCCCCCAGACAATTTCTCTACCTCCCTCTTCCTCAGGTGCTTTCAGGTGTCAGTCTCCACTCAGGAATTCCCAGCACAGCTCAGTGCCACTATGAATACTGATAACCAGGCTGGGTGGGGCTGGTGGGAAATTGAGGACAGTGGGAAGGGACAGACAGATTGCCCATGGGTTGCACTGGCTGGAGAGAGAAGCTGTATGTGCATGTTGGAGGGTGCAGGATATGTGCAGGTGGGAGTATTTTGTCTGTGTGTGTGAAGAAAGGGGAGGATTTCAACATTTCTGGTTCTTAAATCTTTTTCCCCCTTGTTTGATTATCAGTTGCGAATATACGCCAAAATTAGCAAGCCATCCTCATGCTGGGCAGGTGGTACCTGTGCACAAAACGAGACATATCTACAGTAGGGAATGGGCCACCTGCAGGGTGTCTACAGCTTTCTTCCCTCTCTAAGTGCAAGCTTGTTTCAGTTTTCTTCTTAGTAGTCTAGGGCTAACTGCAATCGACTGGATGGACAGGAGAGAACTATTACCAACAGGCTTCATCCCTGTTTCCGAGACTACATCAGTGCATTTGGGTGCAATGAAGCCCAAATAGCAAAGGATGAATCCCAATAAAGTCTCACTCTGGGCCCTGAAATGTTTATCAGGGATGGTGTTACCTTACAGAGGCTTGGACAAAGGAGCTGCTCTGTCACATTCCCTTCACAAGCTTTCTGGATTATATAACCCTTTGAGGTTTTCTGCAAAATCGAATGCGCATATGGAGAAAACACCTGCTTTGTAAAGGTGTTCTTAAGGTATTTTTCCACAGTTCAGTTTTAGGTCCTGCATCCCAAGAGGAAGACAGGCTGGCATTTCAGAAGGGCATCTTCTCTCAGCAGTTTCCATGTGACCACGAGTACCACACTGTGTAATGCTCACCTTGGGAGGGGAAAGGAGCAAAATAAAGATGCACTGAACAGAATCTTAGAATGGTTTGGGTGGAAGGAACCTTTAAAGGTCACCTTGTCCAACCTCCCTGCAGTGAGCAGGGACATCTTCAACTAGAGCAGGTTGTTCAGAGCCCCATCCAATCTGACCTTGAATGTTTCCAGGGATAGGGCATCTACCCTGGAAACTCTACTCTGGGCAACCTGTTTCAGTTTTCCCACCCTCACTGTAAAATAATTTCTTACGTACATCTAGTCTAAATTTACTCTCTTTTAGTTTAAACCCATTACCCTTTGTTCTATCACAACAGGTCCTGCTAAAAAGACTGTCCCCATCTTTCTTACAGGCCCCCTTTCAGTACTGAAAGGCTGCAAGAAGGTCTCCCCAGAGCCTTCTCTTCTCCGGGCTGAAAAGCCCCAACTCACTTTGCCTTTCTTCATAGGAGAGGTGTTCCAGTCCTCTGACTATTTTTGTAGCCCTCCTCTGGACCCACTCCAATAGGTCCATGTCTTTCCTGTGTTAGGACTCCAGTGCTGGACAGAGTACTCCAGGAGATGTCTCACCAGAGCTGAGTAGAGGAGGAGAATCACCTCCCTCAACCTGCTGGCCTTCCTTCTTTTGATGCAGCCCAGGATATCGTTGGCTTTTTGGGCTGCGAGCTCACATTGCTGGCTCACATCCAGTTTCTCATCCACCAATAATCCAGGCTGGAAGTGACCTTCCCACTCTTGTTCATAGGATGGCTAACTTCAAAGCTGAGTTAGGTTACTCAAGGTCTTGTGCAGCTGAGTTTAATAACTTCAGGGACAGAGATCCCACAAGCTCTTTGGGCACATCTCTCATGACCATTCTTATGGTGAAAAATTTCTTCCTTATGTCCTACTAGAATTTCCCATACTGCAACTTGTAATGACTGTTTTGTGCCTTTTCATCTCTGGGAAGAACACCTTCACTATCAACTCTTTTAGGTAGTAGAAAACAGCAAACAAAGCTCCTTTTTGCCTTCTCTACTTCAGACTAAACAAACCGAGTTCCCTCATCCTCTCTCTGCACCATGTGCTGCAGCTCCCAGCTGTCCCAGTGGCCCTGCCCTGGATTCCCACCAGTTTGTGAAGCTCTTTCTTTAACTGAGAAATCCCGGACTGGACACTGGGCACCAGCTATGTCCTCATGAGTGCCAAATAGAGGGGAATAATCTCTTTTCTCAGTTTGGTGGTCAGCTCAACTTTCCAGATCTGCCCCTAATAACTCCACTTTGTGGATGTGTCCTCTGCAGTTCCGTGCTATGCGTTGCATCCACGTCAGAAAAGGGTGAGGTTACTGGTGAATGTCAGGCAAAATTTCTTTTTATACTAAAAAAATGAAAACATATGAAATAATTAATGTTTGAAAATTACCAAGAGGGAAGAGATTTTAAATGTTCAGTAACATTTAAGGGCAAATCATGTGTGTATGCATGTGGGATGTGAGTAGGTGGTTGAGTGGGTGTCAGTGGCACTAGAAAGGAATTCTTGATGATTTTTAAAATAAAAAAACATTAAGGAGCTAACAGTATGAAATAGCAATTATTATGAAGCGTGATCTCATTTCTGAATCTGGTATGAATTTCAGGGTCTGCAGTTATTACATTTTGAATAAATAGCAATTAACATCTAAGGCTTTTCTATTTCTTTTTTTTTCTTTTTTTTTAGCATCTGACTAACAGACAAACTTAAGCCATTCTAAAATTCAAATACCTTAGAAGAGAATGTCAAGACCCTTACAGCACCACTAATGGCAAAGAAAAAAATAATAATTATCCAGAGCTCGGTGTGTAACTTTGAGATTTTGCTATATCTTCTGGACTAACATGCACTGACCACTCCTGGCTTGTCACTTATTGCAGTGCAAAATGCCTGCAGATCTTGTACTGACTTTGCAGATTATTTTTCTTTCACCTTCTTGTTCTAGTGTCTCACTGCCAAGTTTAGACTTTTTTCCCCCTTGTTTGTACCATAAGACTTGTAACAAAATTTTGCAGACCACATTCTGCTCTCAGTAGTATCTGAGCAACTTCACTTTCTGCAGTTCACTGACAGTGATACAAGTGCATATGCTGAGACTCCAAATTGTGTGTGAAGCAGCAGATATGGGATGTCTCCACTGGAATCTGTGAAAATGCAATGTGGAGATGAAGCATGGAGAGCTGGAGCTCCAGGTCACCCTTTCAGGCCTGTGTTGGTACTGTAGGAGACATAACATTGAAAACCAATGAAAATGTAGTTACCAAAGAAAACAAACCTGATTCTCAGGTGGTACCATTTTCTTTTCCTGGAAAACCCTTTCTGATCCATCTTCTTTCCCTCAGCCAGTATTTTTAACATCTGCAATTAGAAAAAAGTCTTGAAGATGAGATGAAACATCCACATCAATGTATGAAACCATTTTTTTCCATTTATGAGCTCTTGAAAGAAAAATCCAGTATAATCCATTATCTTTTTTCTTGTAGAACAAATGTAAGACAACTAACCGTGCTCATGTTTATGATCATCTGTAGCAGCAGCCTGTGGACTCCCAGGAATCTGCAGAGCTCAGTCTGAAAACTATGGCAGTGATGTATACAGAATAGGAATACAGCTTGCAGAGCAGCAGTCAGACTGGTATTCATCGATGTACAAAAACCTGTGAATAAACAAAATAGTTCAGTATTAGCCTCTGTTTAACAGAAAGTTCTATTGCTGGAGGACTGATGCAAATTTCAGGTCTGAAGAAGCAGCACTAATACAGGCTACTTAATCCTGAAACACTAACCTTGCTAAGCAAGTGGTGCAAATAGACTGAGACCATGTGCTGCCTGTTTTATGGAAAACCACAAAGGATCTTTCACCCTTTTCTTTGGAAGACTGTTGTACAGTCAGATAGGTGCTCAGTCAAGACTTGCCTTTAGACTGAATAATGGAGTTTGCTGTTATTTTATCTCCCTGCCCTTGTTTTATGTATTACCTCCATGTATGCTTTTCAGATCTCCTCTGAAGCAGGCTGGGGTATGTACAATACCCTCAGAGTGTGACACAAAGGCTCCAGTTGTCCCTCTCCCTGTATTCTCTCTTGACTCCACAATACCCCCCACTGGGCACAGAGAGACATTTGAATGGAGGAAGTTTCCTGGAAAGTTTCTTTTCTGCAAGTGCAGGATTTTCCTCTGTGGCTGCAGGGGTGGACCCTTTGCTGTGGTTTCCAGAGGGCAGAAGCAGGGAGCTGAGCAGAGCTGCTGAATCTCTAATTCATGGCCATTAGCAGGGGTCACTTTCAAACGTTTCTCCCTTAATGAAGCTCTGGCTGTTCCTTCCTGGTGTTTCATTAAATTGCAAGCTGGAGCAGGCAAAGATGCACTGGAGCGAAATACAGAGAGAGGGGCCTCAGCAGGAGCCCTCTACCTTCCCCCAGCCCCGCCAGCCTCCTGCAGCTGGACCCCTCTTCCACCTCACAAAAAGATTAAAGCAACTATTTTTTGTGTTGAGAGTTTTTATTGTTGTTGTTGTCCCAGTGCCGTGCCCATCGTTCCAAAGAGAGGAGTGAATATTTGATTGCAGTAATTAGTTAATCAGTAACTGGCATAATTTTTTCCCTGATTAATGCTTTGAATAATCATTGCAGCCCTATCTGTAGGCAGTCCTGTTATCAGAGTCACTTTGAAAACAGCTTTGAAAAGATAGATCTGCATCCTTACAGATAAAATTAGACAGGTCAGATGCTCCACCCTCTGAAAACTGCCAGTTCATTGAAGTTGGTCAGGGCAAAAGAGAGATCAAAAATGCATTCTCTTCTCCCAGCTCAATCATTTGCACTTCCCTGTAAGCACCATGCTGGAAGGACATGAGGAATGAGTCCACATGGAAAATTTCAAGCTCACAGGGCAGATGGAGGCACAGGATGGGCCTTCCTGGAAATGGGGACCAGGAAAAACATTTTTACAAAGACTAATCCATCTCTGTCCCTAGAGCTTCTTTCACTGCTCCAGGGGAATGCTGAAACAGAGGGACCACATGCTCATCTCAGGGAAGGGCTTAGTGTGAGCAGTGTTTATGCATATATATATAAAAACATATTATATATATGAAACATGCATGCACAAGGAAAGCATTAAAACTAACGTCACAGAAAGAAAAGGATGTGATCTCCTCCCTGCAGGAGAAAAAACAATTCCTAAAGTGGTGTCAAAGTTCAAAGTCAGCCTTGCTTTGGAGAGATGAACAGTGGTCACTGGAGACCTCACTAACCATGCCTAGGTGGGAAATTTTCAACTCCAACAAATTTTTGTAATAAGCTACTAATTCTGAAAAACTGAACTTCTCCAGAAGAATACCACAGCCTCAGGAACAGTCTCTCTGGCTCCTGGGTGGGATTTCTAAGAGACATGTGAGAGAGACAGTACAAGTGAATACATGGAATGTTCAACACGAGGAGGTATTTAATGGGAAGGACCCAACTTTCAAAACTGTGGCCTCTCCAATTGAGTTCGAAAACCCAGACCCCAGTTTTATTCAACCTTGATCAGTGCTGTAGTCTCCTGCACATGAGCTATTTTGAGCATCTGCTCCCAGTCTGTCATCTCCTAGCAAAACCCATGAAAGACTAAACATTCTTCTATTTTTTCCCTGCTCTGAAGCAGGAATATTTCTGAAATTCTAAAGGTGCTGGGAAGATGGGATACCATTTCCTAACAGCTCCACCTGGGCCACCTGATCCCAGATATTGTAACATGGACACGTCAGTAGTTGTGTAATGGGCCCACCAGCAGCAGACTCCATCATCTGGTCACAAAACCCAGGTTAAGAAGACAGAGGGTATGTTCTCAAGGTATACTTCTGGTTATTTGACAGAACACCATTGGTTCTTTTTATCAGCCACTGTAAGCTGTCCATAACAGCCAAGAGAGATTAGTGATCCTTGCTATGCTTGTTACCCGTGGCTGGGTAAACAGAGCATGGCCTGCTGCCATTTTTTCTAGAAGGAAAAAGTGAGAAGACATGGACAGAAGGTGGAGAAAATGTCCCCTCTGTAAATGGGGCTATCACTGCAAGTGTGAGCTAGATAGGATAAACCAGAGATGTACCCAAACATCCTCTCCCAGCTAGAAGCTGAATCCCCTCCTTGAGCCTGTCCTCAGAAAACCACAGCACTGATATCCATCAGGTGGAAATCAAAGGGATTTTTAGATTAAAGAAAAGACAAGCAGCAGATTTGTGTTTGAGGACTGATACTACATCATTCAGAAGAGCAGGACCCAGCTACACTGTGTGACCCCACAGATATTAGCAACAAGAGGTCAGAGGAACCTCCTCTATGAGACTAGGATTTCCTGTAATATGTACAAATTTATATTTAGCAATCTTACAATGTGATACCACAAGTAAATCAAGGAACAATGCAGTTAGGAACAGACCATCTCATCTAAACTATGTTATGCTATAACTTAAGTAAAAAAATTGTTTCTACTGGCTTCTTGGCAATGAGGCCATTTCTCCTGACCTTTTGCCCGTGGAAAGCCTCAAGTCATTTGTCTCACACCTCCAATATTTCCTGGACATTTAACTTCCACTTAGCCTACCTAATGCTGAGCTGACAAAAGCTGTCTTGGTAATGGGTACTCAAATATGTGAAACTACTACCTATACTCCTATCGTATTCCATCTCTAATGATTATTGTATAATATTTCCTACTTTCTCTTATGCTTAATACTATACTTAGACCTACTAAAAGAGTCAGGATCAAATGACATGTGAACAGCTATCAAAATGGATAATATTATCCCCCCTTGCGTCAGGAAGGCTCCCAAAGTGATACTCTCTGGCTGGCTGGTGTAGCTGTAGTCATGAGAAACCGAGCAGGCAGATACCTCCTTGTTTCTGGCTCTGGAGAAAGGAGGGCTGCTTAGAGCTGCTTTCTGGCTGCTTAACATGCAGCAGTCACTTATAGGGGCAAATAAAGTAGGACCAAGATAGTGACTAGAGAGGACCCTTTGGCAGCTCTAACTCATTTGCGTATTTGGAAGAGCCAGGTCTCTTACTGTTAAAGTCAGTAAAAATTGTGAGATTCATTCTTGCTTATACAATTTCAGAAATAGCTCTTGTCTTCCAATTACTGTTTCTACCTTAATAATTGACCTGGCCCTGCCAATACAGAGACATCTGCTGAGGGGAAAAAGATGATAATTTACTGATGTTTACTCACTCTCATCACAGTGGGGATGTACTAAAGACAGAGGGTCATGAACTCCCTTGTCCATTTATTTAACTAAAGGACTTTGTGCCTGGATCTGCCCAGCAAACACAGGGCTCCGAGGCTGGGGAGAGCTTGGGCTGCTATCCCATCCCTGCTGGTGGCAGCTCCACAGTCCCTGGAGAAACAGAATTCACTGGAAATGCAGGGAGCAGAAACGGTGTTAAATTTAGACTACATTCATTTCTGCTATCTGAGGGAAGAGGGAGCAGCTGCCTATGCCCCCGATCCCACATCTGAGCTGTCTCTTCCTCATGCTTGGATGCTTGGGCATGCAGAAATTCTGGGAAAGGACTAGGGCTGGGGGCAGAGGCAGGAAAGCTGGAGGACCTCTACCCACTCTCATCCCTAGGGAGAATCTCCCCAGGCTTGGATGTATTTTTAATCTGTTTCATCAGCAATAACAAACACAGTTAGAAGAAGTAATAACAGGGATTTTGCTGGTATGAACTTGTTATCATGAAATGTAATCTCTCGATCAAATTTGAGCTGTGTTCAGACATTCTGTTCGCTGACCTTGAGCTCATCAAGAGAAAAACAGTTCCTTCCAAAGGTGGCCTGTTCTTCACTAAGCCACCTAAACACTTTTCCCTTGTAACTACTTCTTTAATCTGTCAATATCTAACCACATCTGCCTAACTCTGAGTGAGTCAAGAAGTAAGGTCAAAGAAACTTGTTTTCTTTAACATGAGACGTCCCATAAAACCCACAGTTGAGTCTGTTTACTGTCGGTGCTCTTGTTATTTCTGTGCCTCTTCCAAGCCAGAAGAGTTCTAGTCCACCCTGGATTTATCACAGATGGCCAAGATTACCTCTCCCCTTCATAGCTTAAAGTGATGTGTAGCCATGAATTGAAAAGCATCTGCTAGCATTCACAGAAGGTCTAACTGAAATTCAATGCTAGGCAAAGTGTTATTGCTATGTATGAGGTGTAGTAAGTTGGTCAAATTTGTTAGATATCTGGGGTGGAAGACAGTCATTTGCCTAGGCATAACTCCTCAGGCAATTGGTTCAGGATGTTAGCCATCCTCCATCCCAGCAGCTGTTAGCTACTGCAGCTGCTTGCTTGGCCAGTGTTCCATATGATGAATGTTTGGATGCGTTCCCTCCTGACCCCCAAGGCTGACTGGACAAATACTTGATGAAAGCGAGCTGGGTCTTTGTCCAGTGCTCCAGCAGACTTGTCCAAACTTCCCCAGCAAAGGTTATAGTGCAGAGGTACCAAATGACCCTGCTGTGTCCTTAATGTGCCATCATGCATAATTCATCATCCTTAGGTAACTTGCAGTCCTTCCACCCTTATGGTGACTGTATCAGCATTTGCAATGCAGAACACTCCTTTAATTTTGTTTATTGAGGGACTGATTTGCACAGCAGGGCATCACTTTGTTTATTCTCCTGTATCATTGTTACCTTTAATGAAGACAATGAAGAATTTTAAATAATAATTAAAAAATATATCCCCCTCCATTACCATGGCAACGAGTTGGAGGTTTTTAACACTGCCACATATTCCATCTGTTTCTTTCTTTTAAATGACAAAACAGCTTCCTGCTATACCAGCACTGAATGTCTGCTTTCCTCTGCCTGAGAACCTCCACCATCCCAGCTAACAACTCATGTTACTACTCTGAAGGAGAGCCCCTTTCTAGTCAAGAGTGGTTTCCTCTCACCAATGCTGTCTAACAAGGTTTCCTCTCTAAGATAAAGGCCCCAGGTCTGTTAGCAGACAAGCCTTTAGGACTTCTCTCACTCACCCATCATTAGGAAATAGGTGCAGTGGTGAATGTCTCCCTAATCTCCATCCCAAGCTAAGTCAGAATCTATCAGTTGAATGTCCTTCATCTCAGTGCAAGTCTAGACCTGGATATGAGTCACTGCAGTTTGGAAGGCAAAGAGCAAGGGCTTTCTTGTGATACTGCAAGAGACATGTCACAACAAGGTACTTTCCAATAGATTTGGAGGGTGTGGATTAGGGATAAACAAAAATTGTTAAATTATCATAATTTTCTAGCAACAAATTTTCCCCCGCTACTCAGATTTCCTGGGTTGACTTGTTTTTTCCCCTCCTCCTCTTTCCCAAACTCTATTTTGGGGCTTATCCCAGTCCATCCCCATTTCCAGAAATCTCTTGGTTCTCTAGAATGGATTCTGGTCTTCTCTAGTTTTGTTGGCAGATAAACCCCCTCCCCCTAAAGACTGGCTGTCTGCAACAGCTCAGATGTATGTCACACCTGCCTCCTGCTTAGCATCTGTCTCACAGTTTTATCTGGAACCATTTGTTATATGGAGTCTCCATCTGCAAGATTTGACTCTTATTTGTATGGATGTAAAGCTAGAGCAGTTTTCCCAAGTTTGGTGGAGATACTCTGCCTCTTATGCTTGCATTACCAAGACCCGAACTATGCTCAAATGTTACCCTTGGTCTTGAAACTGATGGTCCACAGAGAAACACCAATGGACAAAACTGAATTTTGTTTCTGCTTTGAGATAGAACAGAACCAATTGTCCATTCAGTGACTAATTTTCATCTCAGTTTCTTCTAAGTAATCGCACTTGCTGAAGTTAGCAGCATATTT
>NW_008611703.1:7481-46614 GCF_000691845.1 Merops nubicus | reverse complement strand
CACTCTGTGGCTAAGCTCTCCACATATCTTCTTCCAAAAGATGGGTTTTTATTAAAATTAGGAATTAATCAATTAAGGAACCGGACCTCTTTCTATGATGAGGTGACCCACCTAGTATATGACGGAAAGGCTGTGGATGTTGTCGATCTGGATTTTAGTAAGGCCTTTGACACCATTTTGCACAGCATTCTGCTTGAAAATCTGGTGGCTTGTGGCATGGGCAGATGGACTCTTTGCTGGGTTAAAAACTGACTGGATGGCTGAGCCCCGAGAGTTGTGGTGAATGAAGTTGAATCCAGTTGGCTGATGGTCACAAGCAGTGTTCCCCAGGGCTCAGTTTTGGGGCCAGTTCTGTTTAATATCTTCATGAATGATGTAGATGAGAGGATCGAATGCACCCTCAGTAAGTTTGCAGATGACACAAAATTAAGTGGGAGTGTCAATTTGCTTGACGGTAGGAAGGCTCTGCAGAGGAATTTGAACAGGCTGGAGCTGTCCAACTGGGAGCTGTCCAAATGGCTGAGGTCCATTTATGAGGTCTGATGTATGAGGTTTAACAAGACCAAGTGCAAGGTCCTGCACTTTGGTCACATCAACCCCAGGCAATGCTACAGGCTTGGGGAGGAGTGGCTGGAAAGCTGCCAGGCAGAAAAGGACCTGGGGGTGTCGGCGGAGAGCCGGCTGAACATGGGCCAGCAGTGCGCCCAGGTGGCCAAAAAAAGCCAAAAGCGTATTGGCCTGTATCAAAAATAGTCTGTACAGCAGGAGTAGGGAAGTGATCATGCCCCTCGACTCGGCACTGGTGGGGACACATCTTGAGTACTGTGTCCAGTTAGGGATGTCACAGTATAAGAAGGACATTGAAGTGCTGGAGCAGGTCCAGAGAAGAGCAACAAGGCTGGTGAAGGGTCTTGAGGACAAGTCTTATGAAGAGTGGCTGAGGGGACTGGGATTGCTTAGTCTGAAGAAGAGGAGGCTCATGGGAGATATTATTGCTCTCTACAACTACCTGAAAGGAGGTTGTAGTGAGGTGGGTGTTGGTGGCTTGGTAACATAATGGGACAAAAGGAAATGGGCTTAAGTTGTGCCAAGGGAGGTTCAGACTGGATATTAGGAATAATTTATTTCCTGAAAGAGTGGTGAGGCATTGGACCGACTGCTTAGGGAGGTGGTGGAGTCACCATCCATGGAGGCGTTAAAAAAAATGTAGAGATGTGGTACTTCAGGACATGGTTTTGTGGTCATGGTATTGTTGCATGGATGGTTGGACTTGATGATCTTGGAGATTTTTTCCAACATCTGTGATTCAATTATTCTAAGTATTGCTATGAGATCAGGAAAAATGTGCATCTTGTAGTATAAGATGAGAAGCAATTTACTGTCTGTTAGAATATTTCCCTTTTCTTCTGATCTCATCTGAAAGCAAGAGAGATACAGATCCAGGTGATCCCTATACATTTTAAGTATAAAGGACCTGTTCCATATTCTTTCTTGCCATGGCTGTAGCCTGCTGTCAGTAGAGTTACCAACAGTGCATATATTGCTTATCTAATATTTTAAAAATAAAGTATTTCCACTCTTCATTGTACAATGTGAGGAGCAGTTTTCCTGATAGAAGTTATGAAGTGAAATGAAAAATAAAATGTAACTCCTGTGAAGCAAAATAAGCACCATTTTCATTAGGGTGTGACTCTAATTATAAGTGTATTAACAGGACAAATGAATAAATGAGAGAAGACGAATGATAAAAGATTTCAACAATAGTTAATCCAACATCTGCTTCCACTCTAAGCAGTCCAGGGCAACATGTGGTAAAGCCATAGCTTCCTGTAGCACAGGTGTTCTCTTAATTATTCTGTATTTTAAACAGAGTAATTTTTTATTTGGACAAACTTCTGTTGTCTTAAAATTCTCATATTAAGCAATAACTGGAAAATCAAAATCTGCCAATTTTGCCACCACTTGAGTGACAGACTCTAATTGCAAAGCACCATGTTAAATGCTTTGCTATATTAGGAATAAAAAAGTTTTACTTTTTTGTTTCATTTAACTTCTTGACAAAACACAGAATTTATTCAGCAAAGCAAAATTACAACCTCAGTATCACAAACTGAGAAGCAGGCAGTGGAAGCATTCAGTGATCACTGTTTCTAGTTAAACTTCCTTGACTGATTCTTGCCCCTTTACCTGGCAGCTTTCAGAATCCCAGCAAAAAGCGTTAAGAGGAATGAAGTTTATACAGGCATTTTGACCCTCATTCCACCCTCAGTGGTATTTATAGGGTAAAGATGGTGTTCTGACTTCAGCTGGGATAGTTTATTTTCTTCCTGGTACAGTGCTATGTTTTGTGTTTAGTATACGAATAATGTTGATAACACACCGATGTTCTGGTTGTTGCAAAGTACACTTACCTGAAGTTAAGGATCTTTGTTTCTTATGCTGTACCAGCAAGGAGGTGCACAGGAAGCTGGGAGGGAGCATAGCCAGGACAGCTGACCCAAAGTATCCAAAGGGATATGCCATACCACGTGACGTCATGCTCAGTATATAAACTCAGGGCAGTTCACTGGGAGGGTCTGATTGCTGCCCAGGGGCTAGCTGGGCATTGGTCAGCAGGTGGTGGACAATTGCATTGTGCATCACTTGTCTTTCTTTGGGTTTATTTCTTTCTCTTTTTGTTATCTTCCTTTTCATTATTAAACCATTCTTATCTCAACACAGACCACTTTAACAATTTTTAATAACTCAAAAGTAATAACCCAAATGGATTATAAAAGTGAATGTCAAATTAGCTCTATATACTTGTATTAAACTTTTAATTATATGCTTTAATCATATGCTCCTCTGGATAACGTCTCTGATAACATCCTTAACAATGAAATGTTATTCTTAAAAATACTCTGTCATTTTTGAAGTTAAAGCACATGGAAATGATTGATACTGTGTGACCAGTTCATTATCAAAATACATGCAGTTCTCCACCCATCCAATATGTTTCAGTAAATGTATTTGTGTTAAAGTAATTCCACTTTCCAAAGGACTAGCTTACATTTTCCCTGCAAAGTTTGAGAAAAAGGCTGCTGCTTGACATATGTTAAACATTTCTGATGATTCATTACTTTTTATTATTATTCATTAAAGTACAGTTGAAAAAAATAAGCTCGTGCGGGGGTTCTGGGCAATTTGTGAAAATGAGTCCTTATCACCATGCGTGCATTCTGACCAACGCTCAGTTTCATCTATCCCAGTGTGATTACCATCTAGGATGATCTCATTATACACTTGACTGCATGCTGTCAAACCAACCCCCTTTTGAAATCCAGACAATAATTCAAAGGAGCATAATTATTTTAAGGTATTTTGCATTTTAAAGCACATATGTAAATATTTTTTAGCAGGATTTGAGTTTTTCTTTGTTAAATGTCTATTATTTGCAACATCCTTTGCAAGTACTTTTGAGTCAGGGATGAAGTATATATACATAGACCATATGCAACATATTTCATTCTAGTAAGTAATCTTGCTCTTCCAAATGCTGCTGAGATTGTTTTGTAATTGAGCAGATGTAAGTAATAGTACTTTTTATGTGGCAATAATTGAATAGATATATGAGGAATTATAGTGCTATAAAACCCATCAAATTGCTAATATTAGGGGTAAGACTTAATCTTACAATTAATTAGTTTACATTTTACATGCATCTGGTGTATTCTAAGGGGATGTAAACTTGTATAGTGAAAAAAAGCACTTCATGGAGATCTTCAGCAAGCATTTAGCTAATATTATGTATTTGCTGTTGCACCTGTGAATTTTCTACAAACCTTAAACTGTATTTTCTACAAATCTTTTCAGGTTGACTTTTACTCCATATTAGAAGTTGGGAGGAACCAGGTGTCTTATTTTGCACTAAGATGAAAATGAGTCCTAAAATTTGCAAGATCCAGCGCTCAATTAATGCTTCACTTGACTTAAAACTGTTATGCAAAAAAACAAATCACGTACTATAAAAAAAATTAAACTGTTTTTCAGAAACACTGGAAATACAGTATAGATATGTCTTGAATCACACAAAGTTGTGGAAGACAAATTTCTTCACTGTTAGGGCTCTCAATTTCAGATGGTAAAGCTGCTCAACTCTGTATGATTAATCATTAGATACTGCAATATACGTGTCTTAGGATCATCTAGACATTCTCAGCTGTTGCATAAAGTTATGATATTAAGATCACTCCTGATCTCTCCCACTCCTTGTCTAGTTTTTCAGGCTTTTGTGATATTTTTTATTAAAGGATACAAGTTTAATACAGTTTATTAGCTAGTGGTTTGTGTCTTGCTGTAGGTGGTGAGTAGGTGCGTAACCTGTATATGCCTCCTAGCACAGTTTTTGCTATCGCCTTTATTTTTGTGATTGCCTTTGATTTAGGCATTAGATTTGATTACTTGGGCTATCCCTTCTCTTTCTGTGTCCCACAGGATGAGAGGAAGTGGCCTCAAGTTGCACCAGGGGAGGTTTTGGTTGGATATTAGGAAGAATTTCTTCACTGAGAGAGTGGTGAGGCACTGTAACAGGCTGCCCAGGGAGGTGGTGGAGTCATTATCCCTGGAGATGTTCAGAAAACGAGTAGATGTAGCACTTGAGGCTATGGTCTAGTGTGTAGTGAAATGTTGGGATGATGGTTGGACTTGATGATCCTAGAGGTCCTTTCCAACCACAGTGATCCTATGATTCTATGTTTCTGCGTCAAGGTACCTATCTGGGATGTGGGAGATCAAGCTGAGAACCCTAAGTACCAGTCTATAACGTGAGTGATTATAGCTGTATCAGAGGACCTGAGAATGCTATTCGGTGCTGGGTCCATGTTTCATATCCTATCTGCATGTCAGCATGCAGACTAAGAAATACGAAGTCAATCCCTGACCCGCTCTGTCAGAAAAGGGTTGAGCTCCAGCAGGACCAATGAACAGAATGATCAAAAGATCAGCTTTATGGTATTCCCACTTTTGTCTGCTATTCCAGTCTTTGTCTTCTTTTCCCCGATTAGTCTTTCTTGCAGACACACACTAGGACTTCCATCCTGCTCCAAGAATTATTTCTGATTAATATATCCTGAAAGCGATGCATTTCCCCAAGAAAATCAGTTTGGATGATTCAGTTTTTATATGGTGAAAATAATTTATCCAAAGATTCGTGACCAGCTATATACTGTGTTCATACACCAGTTTGGTGATTCTGCTAACAGATTGATACTGAGTTCTCTGGATTATATCTCTGCCTGCTCCCTTCTCCCTGCTTTCTCTGTAGTGACCTACTGCTACACAGTTACTCTGTTTCTTCAGATATTGTAGTGAAGAATCACTGGCTTTGGTGTCAATGCACTTAGTAACCTAGCTCTCTTTTCTGCAGTCCTAAATAGACCTAATAGACCCCCTACTCACTGCCAAACTGAAAAAGTTTTGCTTGTCCTTCTGGCTGACAATCTTTAGGAGAATTTTTTTTCATGATTTACTGCACCAAAATTAGAGTATGATTTTAGCTTCTATTATACAATCAACTGAATATGTATACTCATAATTTTATTTCAGCATTAACCTGAATCAGATATGAAAGACTATCTCGTCAGTTAAAAAATGATACCCTATCTCTACTGTCTTTAATTTTCCAGTACATAACAACTTAAATGTGGTAATTTTATGGAAAATAAAAAAGTTACTGTATTTAATATTTCAATACCTTTAATTGTGTTCTACTGGGGAGTCACTTTTTTATGAGAATATTCTGTGTTTTTTGATTTTTTTAATAAATTCTTCTACTAACTCTGGTACCTTTGGAAATCTTGGCATAACTTGCTAAATTTTGTTAAAATCAAAATATTTGTGAAAATATTAAGCAATTACTAAAATAAACCATTTTTGTACTTAATGAACAGATTTATTTGTTTTGTTCAGTGTCAGATATTATTAAAAAATAGAAAAACATTGATTCCTAGTAAAGGTAATCAGTGTGGCATTCTGTATTTAAAAAAAAATAATAATTCCCTCCTGTTGTATTTTAAGTTAAAAACACTAATTTACTTCCATTTTCTCTGCTTCTGTCTCCCTTTCTGCATCTGCTATTCCTGATGGCAGTATGTAGCTTGCTGCCAAAAAGTTTCCTTCTATTACTTTAGAGAGATTTCGTTTTTCTATTTATACCATTTTCATTTTTGTGCCCCCTCAAAAGGAAATCTGAAGTGTGCAAGACATACAGGATTTTGCTATATGTCAAAACAGGATGGGAATGGGTTTGTGTTGCCAATCCAGAAATGTATAGATGGAGCATAACTTTATTGACTGCTAATGGTAGAATAGTCTTCTGCTTCAACGGGATATCAAGCTAGTCTTTTCCTTTTTTTTTCTGATATGCTTTCAAATACTGCAGATCTGAAAGTACCCATTTAAAGAATATTTTCACGCTCAGTTGCTTTATTTTTTTCAGAAAGCAGGAAAAGTCTTCAGAAGGACCATTTCATTGTCTTTTTTTTTTTTTTTTTTCCAGGGCAGGATGTATTATTCTTTCTATAATACAATATATCATTGTATGCAGTAATATCTGTTCTGGATAAGGATGTTAAAAACAGCTGTTAAGCAAAAGTATTTTTTTCCATTCTAGCTCCAGCTGTTCACTCCATGTCCTTTTTCTTTCAGATATGATTCCCTTGCTACTGGAAGATACTTTAATGATATAGTACAATTAAAACTACTTTGTTACCAGTAGTGCTGGGATTGAAATGAATTTTTTTTCTCCAAGATCATTTCCCTTGTTTTGATCTATTTCTTTCTTATATTATGATGAAAAAATATCAAAACCTTCTGTGAAAGTTGTGTAAGTAAAATTTGAAAAAATACTTTTTTCTAATCAATTATATAAATTCTTTCAGAGTATTTCTCTGAACATAAAACCAAAACAAGAACAGAAAACCACTGAGGCAAACTGTACACTGTGATGGTAACTAAATTAAATATGCTGAAATGTACAGAGGATTCTAAACACTCAGAGTAGAAGTTATGTAAATCCTGCTTTGTCAGTCAGAAGATAAGTTTAATAATATGTAAATATATAATATTATTACAGCATACAATTTCATCTGAATTGCACCAGATAGAGAATAAATGAATGCGGGAATATTAGTAAAAAGAGTAGAATACAAATATTTTTTGAAGAAAATCATATGTATAAATTAAAATATGTAAAAGTAATATATTTCAAAATTGTTTTAGCATGTTAATTGTCAAAAGTTAATTTAGAGATTTAGAAACACAAACAAGTGTTTGCTCTTTTTTTTTTTTTCCTTACTGAAAACCAAAGTGGTTGTTCCACAAATCAGCTGGATTGTGTTATTCCAAAATTATTCCAGTGTTTCTTTTACCTTTTTCAAGCTATTTGAATATTATCAGGGCAACATATTGGACTAGATGGCTGGGCCACTGTGGTACAGATGTTTCCATATTGTTTTCAAAATGAACAGGGAATACTTTTGAGATTCCCTGAATTCAAATTATTTATGCTTAATGAGTATACTGTTACACTGGATACAATATATAGTTCAAGTTTGAAACAAAATACTTTTCCCCATGTAAATATATATTAAATGCACAAATGTAATTTTTCAGAGTGAGAGAGCAGCTCTCTGAAGTTGCTCAAAAGTTTAGATATTTTAAATAACTGGATATTGAAACATTTTAAAACATCATTACTAGCTCTCTGCTCTAAAATATTTTGGTTAAGTTTTTTACTTCAGTGTTCTGATAAAGAACTAATTAATACTTCAGAAAAACTGAAGCTCATGAAAATATAGTTTTGTCCATAAATTTGATTTTGCTTGCAACTAAAGATAGATGCATACTGGAAGGTTTATCTTCAAAACTGTTTAAATTGTTTAACTGATCTTGATCCCCAGGGAGCATGGCTATCATCAGTATTATTTAAAAAAATTGAGAGCACTTACTCGCTGGTTTTGAGGTTTATATTCTAAGATAATTTGAAAATGTAACCTAATTCACTGATCATCTATTGTAATACTATTTGCAATAGTAGAATACTTTCTTTGTGCAGCACAGTTTGGTTATTCTCACTGCATTATAGGAGAAGCCTTGTGAAATGCTAAGCCATGCATATGATAGTATTCAGTGACCTCTCACTGATGAGATTTAATTTAAAAATTAGCACCGACATCCCCAATATGTATAATTCATTTCTGGAGAATGGATTTTTTTTTACAAGATTACGAAGCATTCCACTTTTTAGTGAATGATTGAAATAAACAAAAATATTTTGGCACATGTAACTATACCCTGTGCTTTTCAGTGTACTTCCAGAAACATAACGACTGCCTGCTGAGACAAAGCAAATGCAGAAATCTGTGAAATATCTGTCATAGGCAAGTGCAGTCATTTAGCTACAAGCTCTTTAAACATAGTAAACCAAAACAAACAGAAATCACAAAAAAAGAAATGCACAACAACTGTGTAGCTTTGGTTTTGAATACTCAATTAGACATCAACGGCTTGCAGAGACAGTCTCAAAAGGTTGCTCAGGAAATGGTGGAAATCACCCATCATCTCTCATTAGTACTTAATGAGAGATGTTTTTCCAGACAGTTGCCTGATATTACAAGGGTTATGCAAGCTTGAAGCAGTTCCAGAGTCTATTTGTGCAGGTGGGTGATTAGAGGAAATAAAAAGTTGACAATAGTCATACACAGCTCTTGCGGATGATGCAGAAACAACTAAGCAGACCCCCTGCTGCCACTGGAATGCACTTTGCTGGCAATTAATTCCTAACACAATCCTGAAATAGTTGCCACATCCAAGACTGGGACAGTTATACCTTCAAGTGCTTTCAACAAGACAGTTGCAGATATATATTTACAATCTTACTCAGAACAACGGTTATTCAGGTTTAAGTGTGTGGTGAAACAAAACAATTCAAAAAACCAAATTCAAACAGTTTAGTCCAACTGTTGTCTCTATGCATCCAGTGTAGCTTCCTACTGATTCTATTATTCATCTGCTCTTTTGAAATGTCACTTGTAATGTTCACTCCTTGAAATTCTGGAATACATGATTATCCTTATCTGTAGTTCCTAGATTTATGCAATGTTGGATAGTCATGTGGGAGAGATTTGCTTTGGGGATTTAGTTAAGTTAAAACAAGTTTAAAGCTGAATCCTATACTATGTAAAATTATGCAGTCCCTGAGCTGGGTCTACTATATAAAACGTGAATATTTTTGTTATCTGCCTGACAAAATGGGAGATTTTTCCAAATTTTTCCTGGATTTCTGGGTGAACAGCAGCCTGGCTTAATTTACTGTATGCAATTGCTGTGAATCTCTGCAATGAGGCCACCACTTACAGGAGACATCACATTTTTATCATAAATGCTATCCAAGAATTCTTATACATGGCAACTCTGTATCAAATCATTGCAATTCCTACTATTTTGTGACCTACTCTGCTCAGTTTTGGGTCTTTTTTAACTTCTTCCTACTTGTTGGCTGAGGTTCCTGCCTTGTAATTTTACTGCTTATGGAATCCAGCAGCCTAGACTGACCCATGATGAATGAACTGAGTCTAAGTCATGCCATCTTTGCACAAAATGTTCAGATATATTGTTTTAAGACCTGCAGTGAAATCTGTCTAAAGGACTAAATGATTATTGAAAAGCACTAAAATCTAGACATTATGGTACCATCCCTGCTGAGACCTACATTAACGTGTTCATTTCTTAGCCAATGTGTCTAGCCCTTCAGGTGGCCATGACCTCGCAAACAGATCTATCGCAGTTCAGTCACTGGTGACTGACTGGTCCTCCAGAAATAGTACTATTTCTTTATTATCACTGTTTGTACTCTTCCAAGATGTCAGTTTTGGTTACGACTGATTTCTGTCCAAGACAGATAATGAGCATTGCCATATTCTTTTCAGAGCTTTGTGCATTCATATAACACCTTTGATGTTAAGAGAACGTATAACATCTACAGACAAAGGTGCTTTGTTCACATTTTTGCATTATCCTGATGCTGAGGTGTCCAAAACAGATGCAGGGTTTTGGCCTGCCTTCAAGTAGTTTGAAACATGACATGAAGTCTTTCACACTGGTCAGAGCTTGCAGAATGGAAGGAAGTTGTTTGCTAGTAATAGGGTACCTTTGAAGTTGTTGTCTGTATGCATATGCAAGTGTATCTATGCGTATGTATGTATGTCCACATTCATTTTCTCCGCTTCTTTTTCTTTCTTCCAGAGTTGCAGTGTACAAATCTATCCAGGCCCCAAGGTTATAGTATAAAGCTCTACAAGGTCATCATAAGTGGGCTTTGCGTTTTAAGTACTTTGTTTATTTCTAGTATTGTATATTCAGAGGTTTTAGAATGTAGCTTGTCTATTTATACACACCATTAGATGTGTAGCATAGTTATAGTTCTAGATTGTTGTTGAACCATACCTCTTAAATTAAATATCCGTTTCTTCTGTTCTTATACCAAATTGTAAATCTGAGCATATAGTATTTAAGTGGCTCCACAAATAATTATGATATGTGAATAAAATAGGCTGGGTATGCATTTGCATTTTGGTTCAGAGCACTGGATACGAATTTGATATAAATCATTGTTCCCAGTTACTGTTCATTGCTTCAATCACAGGCAGGTTTTGAAGCATATAAACCAGACTCCTTTTTGGTCTGAAGCTCTGTTTCAGGTGAGAACCAGAAGTTTAGGGTCCTTCTAGAGGCTGTGAATTATATGTGTGTTGGGGTGTTTGGTAGAGTAAATTGTTATACAGTGCTAAAAATTCAAACCCACATATGTTCTAAATGGAGTGTCATGAGAATCAACTGCTTTGATCTGGTGATCCATTGCCACTACACTAAAATTGTAGAAACAATGGAAGCAATAGCTAATACAGATGTACCTGTAGGTTTTGAAAAGATTATTAATGTGTTTCTGTAATGAAAGTGGAAAACCAGAGGTGAACTGTGTGTTCCATTGTGACAATTGAAATGCTGGGGTTTGAACCCCGAGCCCCAAATTAAGATTGACATATGGGTGATTCCCACAGCCCTTCATAAAGAGGTGGTGAGTTTGCCTTATAGCTTCCCCCCAGGGTGCGGCCGGCCCTGCAGGGAGAGCCATAAGGGAAATGAGCCCCAGGGGTCCCGCATTGAGTCAACAAAGATCAGGTGTCTGCTTGGGGATAAAAGCCGGGACCACTTGCAGGGAGTCAGGAGTGTCTGTCTGTGGAGTGCACTCCACAGAGCTTCCTGGTTCAGGGAAGACCTCCTGACTCTCCCTGGAGCTGGGCCCTGGTCTGTTCAGACCTTTGCGAACGCGGGCCGATCGGGTGAGAGTCGCCATGTGGGCACCTTTTTCTTATATGTTTAGCTCTCTGGTCTGGCTGTTTCCCATACCAACTATGGGAAACCTCGGTTCACTGTTTATACCACCTGTTGAGGGCTGAGTCACATCTTTCGTGGGATTGTTGGGGGTGGTGTTGTTTATGTACCAGCTGATTGATCTGTTTGTACCCCCAGCGATCATTCATGGAATGTCCTTTTTTTTTACGATACAGTCTGTGTATTGGTTCATCTTCCTGGTGTATGTATCATTTTTGTTGGGCCTGGTCATTGGCAGAACAAACTATTTATTTCTGAGGTGAAATTGAATGATATTTCTGGAATATGGGCTGATTTTTGGCTTTTGATATGTTGCTTGCTGAGTTGTGGTAGGAAGTGTTCTTGTTTTGGTATTTTCCTAATAGTTAATATTGTGGCATTATATACATATAGTGCCTTTTCTTTGAGTACCTTATGAGAAAAATTATCTGTTAGAAAAGTTCTAGTGAGCAGGTAATCCTCGCAGTACATGGAACAGTTGGATGAAAATTTTGATGAAATGTGTTGAGCTGTGATGATAATGTCTGTTACTATCCATAAGGGCATTTTTCTTTGTATGCAGCATACCATACAAAAGACATTGCCCACTAACTGACTACTGATGTCACACAGCATGGTAAAAGGCAAAGTTACCAGTGCATGAAGTTTTATATGTTCAGTTAAACAGTTAACATTTTAATGTGTTTTTTTTTTTTTCCAATATCTTAGTAGAAGGCAGCAGTAGAACAATAGTTCTACTGAATAGTTTTGCTTTTACAGCATGCTAGAAGTAAACAATATTCGTGTTCATGTCATTGTTGCCAGACTCAAACCTGAGTGATCCTTAAAACTGTAAAACAGTCACCTTGTCCATGAATAGGAGCTCCTTGCACCCCAATCTTTTGTTGACCTCCTGTTATCCTGTACACTTCAGAAAAAAATTACTATAATTTTTTACCATGGTAATAGAAATAAGTATCCTTTTCACAAAGATCTTTTGGAAACAATGGTTACAGTTTGTAAGAGTGTGAGTTTGGAACACTTCACGTAACTGAAATCAAGCCACTTGTCTATAATCAAAGGGTGGACCGCTAATTTAAATAATGCTAGTGTGGCTTGAGAATAAATTTTCTAAAATGGTGGTAGGAACAACTTCTATGCAATGATGTCATCCTTTGTAATTAAAGTCTTCTGATGGATAAAGAAAGGACTAATATACACAGGAAAGTTTTATGAAGCAGTAATGTGACCATTACTGTAAATATTGAGTCTGCTTCTGCTGTAAATATTTCAAAAATCGGGAAAAGTAGCAAATAGACTTTTAAGAG
The DNA here is from genome assembly GCF_000691845.1 of Merops nubicus. Lineage (NCBI taxonomy): Eukaryota > Metazoa > Chordata > Aves > Coraciiformes > Meropidae > Merops > Merops nubicus. The sequence continues at coordinate 33,877 of NW_008611703.1, read as the reverse complement.
TCATTAAGATTTGGAAATTAAGATTAAGATGTGGAAAGCCATCTAGTCCTGTGGGAAATTTAAGAATCACCATCTTTTTTCGTGTGTCTTTATGTTCTTTAGTAGTAAATGTGATTGTGATGACATCATAACATTTTCTGCCCTTTAAAACCTTGTATGCTGAGTCAATCATTCAAAAAATAAAGCAAATTAGTAAGATTTGCCAGGATGTAAATCATCACAGCTATTTTTATAGTCCACACTAGATGGGTCCCGTTAATCCAAAACCCAAGTTTATGTAACCTTTTAAAAATTATTTTTCTGGACATAGAAAACACAACATGGTATATTTTCTTTACCCTATCCTGTTCCATTTCCTTTCCCTGAAACAAAGGAAATGGAGGATGGAAGAACCTCAGTAACCATGTTTAAAAATCAGAATAAGCTCTAATTACATAATCCTTGTGACAGTTTCTTGTGTATGATGGAGGCAGTAAGGACTATTGTTAGAGTATTCTGCAGTTCAGTAGTTTTTAACTACCAGATGATCCCTGGAGCCTGGTGTTATCTGACTTGTACAGAAACACCTCTTAGCTTATTTCAGCTTGCACCAGGAACTAGAAGAGAATGACAGCCATAGATACTTCCCTGCTGGCCCCATCTATACCAACTATCAGAAACTTGGCATGAGAGCTAGGTGAATTTCCTAGGTAAATTTGGTAGGTTCTCAAGTTTCCAGGTTCTTTTTGCCATAAAATGTTCCACTGAAACTTAGAGTATTGCCGTTATGGTTACCTAAAGAGGAAAAAAAATCTCATTGTTTGCCTTAGTTTTGTAACCAGAGAAAGAGAAAAGAAAATGAAAACATAATTGTTAAATCATTTAATTACAAAAGAAAATAAATTCAAATCTATTCTTAATGAAACTGTAAGTATACATACATTTACTTGTACATAAACAGAGAAGTCACCCAAATTGGTTGCAGGAACTAATTTGATGGTGATATTTTCTCTCTGATGGACCAGACCCAGGTCCAATCATTATTGGTTGCCTAATGGGAAGATCCCACTGTGAAAATAAACAGCTGTCCACAATAAAGAAATTGTTTACAAGAAACCATTATGTGTCAGACACCTTATTCCCTTGAGAAAGAAGTAGAGGCATGAAATACTAAGCAGCTGTTTTTTTTCTGGGATGTTTATTTCCAAGAAAAATGCTTTTTTTTTTTTTTTTTTGCAAAGCTTTATTTTTAGATTCTAAAAGTGTGATTCTTTTTTTGTATTAGCAATTATTTTGCTTGGAAGGAAGGACTGCGACTGCTCTTTTTTTGAGGTTGCTGCATGCTATTTGTGTTCCTGAATTGGTTATGGTTGTATGCACACACTGTAGCTGGAGAAGTTTTCTTCAGCCTTATCTAGCAGAGCATATAACAGCCCTGCCTCCTCTCATTAATATCTTCCAGTAAATGTTAATTCCAAGAATGTCACTCCCTGTCATTTTGTTGCTTTTCAGGTGGGATTGTAACTAGGGGCAAAACCTAGTCTTCTGTGACCTATCATTGGACAGGGTCAACAAGAAGTCTTTCCTGTGGAAAAACCAATATGAGTCTTGCTCATATAATTTCTGTCCTCTGTTACCTTGACTCCTCTGTTACCTTCTTCTGCATATTTAACATGTGGGTAAACAAAGCTTGAGTATCAACAAGGCCTTGAAACAGAATGAAATAATTGACAGAAAACTATTAGTTACTGTCAGCACCAATCTGTATTTCTAACTATCTGTCCTCTGAGTTTTGCATCTTTAAGATACTTCTGTGTCTGCAAGACTTTTCACTTGCAATGCTTTTATGTGCTAAACAGATAAAGGGCAGCTGTGCTTAAGCACAGCCACACGGGGTTCACAGTGAAGGAACAGCAACAGAAGCATGGGGACCACTGATTTACCAGAGTTTGTGTTTCCTACAGATTTAGCTGTTTTTGAGAGACAGCCATTCTCTTTGTTTCTCACAACAGTAAGTGCACTTAGCTAAACTTGTGTGGAACACTTCTCGCTCTAGAAATTATTTCTTAGCTTCCTAGGTGGTGCCTGTATTACCACGTCTTGGCAGCAGTATAGTCCCTTGTTTGGTATCTCCACAAACTGAGTGTAGGACTCTCTCAAAGCAAGTGTCTGATTCCTCAGTAAGGAAGGGTCATTGATAATTAGCTATTGACAATTCTGTCTACAGAGTGAAAGAAGATATTTCATATTCTGGAGCAAACGAGGATGCGACATTCAGCTCAACTAAGATCCTCCTATTGCTCATATTTAGCCTTTGTGCTTACTATGAGATTCCCAAAGACTAAGGCAAGGCCTTATGAGGTGTCTTTTTGTCAAATCCCTGTCCCTCCTTTGATGAACTAGGCTTTCAAATCACAGGATACTCATTCACATGCTCCATGTGAACAGTTTTACTGTTAGATACCAGGTCAAACAGGAAAGCATAAGAGAGACTTAATGCTTTCTGGAACACCATCAGAGTTCTTCTTCCATCTCAGACATACTATTATGGAGGTTCACCTTATGTTCCTTTTCAAGGCTGTGTGAAAATTTGTTTAATTCATCATATTAACACACATGTATTACTTTCTGATTTTAATTGAGATCCAATATTTCTGTGCACACTTGTGATGATTCAGGAAGAGCCCTTCTGTGTGTTAAGACTGCATTCCTAAAGGACTGGTAGTTTTGATAGATACTTTTAAAAAAAGTTTTAATTGTCTGTTTCTGTGACAGGGAGGGTTCACTCTGTCAGATGTCGGGTAACATCTTTTATCCACAGGATGTCTCTGTTTCATATGTCTGCCAAAGTGCCACCTGAACATTCATTCACATTTTCATTAAGAGCAACACTCTTGCTGAAACATTCCAGCATGATATTTGCTTTAGAAGAACATTTTGTTGGTCTCTATTTGACTAGAAACTTTAAGACCTTATCCAGATACACAGTGTTTCTGCAAAGGGTACTTCGTAGAATCACCCAAGCTTTGAAAGTATCTGTAAGTTGGAAAGGCCATAAAGTTTATATTCTTGCAACTATTCCTCTTTATCCTATGTTAGCTACATTGGTATAGCTGAGTTTTACTTCACTTTGATATCTTGGTTGCACTTGGAAGAATTCTTTCAGCTCAGTAGAATTGAGAGGGAAAAACATCTGCCATTGCTTACACGGAGGCATTTGCAACTCATGCCGATGGAGGAATTTGAATGTGTTCCTGGAGAAGTTGGTTAGGCAAAAATTCTCCAGCTTACAGTAATGGAGCTGCTTTTGTTTATTTGGAGATTGGGTTTTTGTGGAATGGGTTTGCCCGCAGAGTGCAAGCATGTATTGGAGATCCACCTCAACTACAAATAAATAGGCTTTCTTCTGTGAACTCTGCAAGCTGTCAGTTGAGGCCCACAAACATGAGATTTGAATTTATGAATTGTCTTAGTACAGAGCTGCAGGTTTTATAGCACGTTTAGGAATATGGAGCACATGTTTTTGTGACCCACAAAGAAATTATAAATTCACAGACACTGCAAAGACCACCATAACCATGCACAGGCAATAGCATTTTCCCCAGAATCTGAACTAAAGCATTTCTTCGCTAATGCAATTCTAAAAGCATGAAGTAATGTGGAGCTTTTGGCATCCTGCAAAGCCATTTGGGTGCTTGGTTACCATCGCAGCTGGAAAGCTATGCCTTTTATCATAGTCCTCTCCTATCCTCTTACCTGATTTTCACTAACTTTAACTTACATTGTTCAAACAGCATTAGGAACATTTAGAGAAAGGAAGAATGATATTTTAAGTCCCTTTATGGTCCTTTACAGTGCCATAAAATGGTAACAGCATCACAAAGTATGTTCGAACAGCTGCTTCCCAGGTACCTGCAGGTATGTAGGCATTTTTAAGCCAGCTGTAGGTTATCTAGCTGGGGGTACTGCTAGGAAGATGGCCTCTGCAGTGCAGAGCTCTATGGATAATGCAAATTTCATCTGGGAAGCTGAGTATATTTTTTTTATACAATTAATCCTTGTTGATCAGTTCTGTTGCTCACTGTGTCCTGGAAAGGTGTCACTGATGGCGCTTAGCATGCTCTAAGTCAGGTATGTTTATGTAACTTGTTGAACTGAGTTGTATGTGTTAGGAATTCCAAGATGAGATATAAGGTGTATTTCAAAGATCCCTTTCAAGTCACCCCTGTTATAGTGACAGTACTTGGATTCACAATCAGTAATTCAGGTTAATGCAAGTAAAATATTTGTATTTGGTTTGTGTCTCCTTTTATTTAGGTATTAAGAGAGTGCTGTATCCTGCCTCAACATAGAACGAATGCATGAGTTGAGAAAATAAGTGTAGATATTCAATGTATTGTTTTACCAAATACATTTAAATTCTAATAGGTTTTGTAAGCTGAAATAGTGTTCTGAGTAGCACTCTGTTATCAAAATTATTCTTTATTTTAAAATGTATGAAGTATTTTTAAGTTCACATAAATGCTATTTCTATTCACAGATAATGCACCTCAGGTAGCAATTACTGCACCAGGATCTGGTAACCGTAGAAACAGCTCCACAGGCCCAACACCTGACTGCTCTCCTCCATCACCAGACACTGCACTTAAAAACATAGTGAAAGTTATACGTCCCCAGGTAGGTGATCACCATAAGCATCCTCTTATTAGTTGTGTTTGTCATTTTAAAAGCAGGCTACGATACATGTGTTCTACAAGAATGTTATCACTATACACATATGAATAGGTGAAAGTGAGCTAAACAAAAAACAAAATATTTTTTTGTACTTAGGAAGTAATCTCAATCATATGAGAAGATTGAATATTTTATGAATGAGCCCAACAATGTACAGAGGTATCAGAACATTTCTTTTACAGTTCTAATGACAAATGAAGTCTTTATGTAATATTTTGTATTTTTATCTACTATTAGTTTTCTTCCAAGCTTGTATTCTTTTTTTATCAGTATTAATTCCCTGTTACTTTTCCAGGTTTTCTTTCCTCTTTATGTATGTTCATTTGTATGGTCCCATAATGTTTCATGCCTTCTTTACTCTACCTTCTCGTATAGTATTGCTTCTCGACTTTCACCCTTCCTATGTGTTTCTAGTAGTGTCTGGTAAATGAGATGCTTAATGCATGGAGAACTTGTGTTCCTTGTAATTCTTTAAGGAGGACAGCCTTTTAAAATAAAAGCTTTAAAATAAATATATCTTAGAACTTGATTCAATAGCATAGATGTAATTAGAGTTTATTTTAGAACCATAGGATAACATAGGTCAGAAGAAACCCCAGGGAATTATCTAGTTTCTCACTTAAAAAGGCATGACATTAGGTGTGTCAAAGCTAGTTGTGACAAGTACACACTGAATTGATTGATTGTAAAACTTTTCTGGTGTGAACCAAAAAAACTTCTGTTCCTCTCCTACCAATTATTGAGTTCAAGTGTGTCCATCTGTTCTTCATTGCTGGGCTGATCTCTGCAACTGAGCCACTCTGATGCTAGTGGATACAGGCTTTATATTATCAGTATGTTGCTGGCATTTGTTTTACTTGAGAGGTAAGCTGATGGATACATGATATTTTGGTAGGAATTCTACAGGACTGATTGTTTTGGTGCTGCACAAGTGAGTGTGTTACAGTGCTGGAGGTGGTTCTTCCTTTCAGTACTCTTTGGAGCATGCAGTTCAGAAGGTCTTCCAGAGATAAAGGTAACTACTGTGTGCACCTGCCATTTCTTTCTAGGAAACATTAGTTTCCTATGGGTGACACTGTCAATGCACAGTAATTCCAATGACTGGCTGGTGCAAACCATTCCTCTTTGACACTACAGTTGTTTGGGTTTACATGCTGGTTTAAATCTAGATTGCAGGTATCTAAAATAAATGCTGCTTCTTTATCTCTTTTATAGTTGTATGATGATTTGCCTGTTCCCATAGTCTCTCTGTCCCTCCCACCCTGTATCAGTATTGTACTGAAATGCCTCCTTCCCTCTAAGCTGTTTTTTATAGTAGGTGGCAAACAAACAGAAAGGTATTTGGTTATTGTTGGAACAAGCTGTTGTGTGATAGCTTATTGAAAATAGCATTTAAAAAGCTGTTTCCATCATGATATTGCCAACAGATGGACCCAGAACACTGAATGGTGATGTTCTCCTGCTAGTTAACTCTGAATGGATTCAGCAGATTCTGGGGAGCTATTTTCAAATTTAAATCTTACTGACTCCCAGTATTCTCATTGTTCTGCAGAACAAAAGCTAGCTGTGTGATATATATGGTTAGAACTTCACCACGTTTGTTAAAATGTCTCTCATGTGGCCCTACATGTGGCATACTTCCTATGCAGAAAACAACAGAAAGGCACGCGTAGTCTAGTGCATAATGTACATCTGTGTGCTAATACATGAGGAGATGGATGCACTATAGCATTCAGATCCTATTCTGCTTTTCCCTTTCTCCATAAGTTTTATGCACATTCCTTCAGTATTCTTACTTTTCTTTGTTTGTGTTGCCTACCTAGTCACCTGTGCCAAAGATCTCAACCCAAGAATTTAGACAAAGAAGTTGTAAGTGTTTGCAATGCTAAATTTGCAAACCATTAGTGCTAATTCTGTGTGCATATTTAGTTCCTTTACTCCATGCCTGCTGCATTCAATTACATGACAAGCTCTTTGAAGGCTAACACAATGGGATTCTATTCTTGACTGACCTCTCGCCACTCATGTAAAACTGATGAATGGTATTATACAATGCATGCAAAAGAATTAATTTTCTGTTGTCTGTATTTCTAGCAAAATAAACAGATTTCATACAAACTAAAACAGATCATAGAAATCTTCAAAACAACTGTCATTCCTTTCCCCTTCTCATGTCTTGTGCATTCAGCACAGGAAGGTGCCAGCAAAATGCAAAATGGGAAACTCTTCAGCAATTAGTTTTGCACTAAGCAGGCTTTGGTAGCTTGGATGACACCGCCAGGGAAATCTGGCCTTTCAATTTGTATTGTTATTTCCATTTATAGCCTTACTTATCTTTCCTGGAGGGTTGTGCATAGAGCTGTTTACCCACAGTGAGGAGAAACACTGTGTTTCTGTGTAAGCAGCAGCAGAGGAGACCAAAGATTCCTTCCTCCTGCCAGTCTGTTGAGGACAGGCAGTGACAGAGGGTGGAAAAAACAGAAAATCCTGGTGAGACAAGTTTGAAGGCAGAGTTGGAGGTCATTTTGCCTCCTGTTTTCTTTGGCCTTTTCTTTCTAAGACTGTGTGCCAGCTCACATGATGGCAGTACATATACATATTTCAGCACATGACAGATTCTGAAGATGTTTGTGTGAATGTAAAGTTTAGCACAGCACAGTGGCTTCTCTCTCCTGTTCCAGATGGTCACATACCAAATGCAGCTGATGGGGGACCCTCTCAGCTACACCTACCATGTGGGGTCCCTCACAAGGAGGGAGGCTGTGATGGGCACTGCCAGCCCATGGAGTGAAAGTACCACAGCTGGGAAGTATGAGCCAGGAATAACCTCATATACCAAGAGTGAATCCTGAGGAGTCTGAGCTGTGGACTGTTAAGGGGTTCCTCAGTGTGCACTCAAAACTTATTTTGTCTTTTTCCTTCTCACCTCTTAACCCGGCCCTAATTATTCCCCTTCTTGTTCTAAAAATGTGCAATCACAAAACCTAACTGGGGATTTATGTTTTCCCCTAACCTTTCACTCGCTTTTCTGGAAATTTATCCTTTCTTCAATTAATTGTGGTGAATTTTAAAGTGAGAAACCTGCAGTTCATTGTGACCCTACCACTGGTCCATTATGAGATCCCATTGCTCTCTAAAATCTATCTAAAACTCTCTTTGGATATGTCTGGACTATTCAATTCAGTGTACTATTGCTAGAGCTGAAACCATTTTTAACTGAAAAGGCTAAAAGGTTTATCTCCCTGGTACAGTGCAGCACTCTCGAGAGAGGCTAACACAGATCTCAGAAGCAGTGTTAAGTTCAGTGCCACTCTACTGCCTCTACTGCTTCCAGTCCTGAGGTTGGCACGCTTAACAGTAATTCAGGGATCTGTATGCTTTTTTCTCTGTGTACCTTAGCTCTGGCTTCTACCTGTGATCTAGCATTTTGCAAATACATGTCATGTTTCCAAGTTTTCAGAGTTAGTCTCTGAAAAACAAGGTTTGCTGAAAAGTTGCATATATGCATATAAGAAACAAGCAGGGTTTTAATCACCTGATAATTTTTTCCCAGATTGTCTGGACAAGTCTTAGTAAGATTTTTAACTCATTAATTCCTAGTTAATGAAGACTTTGAGAAAGTAACACAGTTTCAGGTTAAAGATACAGTCTTCTGTGAAGTATAACAGCAGCACATGAGAGGAAAAATAAAATGTGGTAGACCACAGCAGGTTAATAGTAAGTAGGTTAATGACTTGACTACACTTCTTTGAAATTTTAGGCTCTCTTTCAAGTTTTACCTTAGTTACATTAATACATATAGTAAAATTACCTTTTTAGAACAGAATTTTAGAAGGTGATAGTAAAATTGAGCTTGTTCTGCCACAAAATTGAGATGCTTCTGCCACAATTCTTATAGCTTTCAGCCTGAGTGAAGCCTGAACAAAATTGAGCTGCGTGTCATGCTTCATGTATCTTTTGTATTACCTGCTCACTTTAATAAGACTCTCCTTATTTACTTGTTCAGCTCCATCTGAACAGATAAATTGTATACATACTGGGAGAAGAGCTTTTTTTCCCCTAAGACTATCTTTGGCCAGTGGTATTCACTTGTGGGTCATTGGCCAAGTCTCATAAAACCGAATTCCATCTTCTCATCTTTTAAATTATTTATTAAATGTAATCCAACATGTGCATAATCTCTTCTTGTCTTTTTAAGATATGTTCCAAATGGCTTACTGTAGCTACAACTTTTGATGTCTAAGCATGGATTATTTAGAAGTGACATGGGTTTTATCTATCATGAATTATTATTTTTCGCATTTTGTGAATAACACAGCTCCCTAAGAGTGTTGTTTTGTGATATAAAGAGGGCTTCTGCTAGAAAGATAAAGGAACAGAGAATTTCAGTTGCTGACATAATGAAATTTTATCATCTTGTTCTTGCTGGTTTTATTGCTAAGATCTGCAATAATCTATTCATTATAATATGGGCTTTTTTTCCTTGTGACTTTGTATCTGCTAGCTTTACATTAGGTGTCATTTTTTTTCTATTTATATTTGTATCCCACTATCTATTTATTCATATCCTACTTGTTTGGAATACCAGGTGTGCCTTGCCTAATATACAACTATTTTGTGCATGCACAGTAAGTCTGGCATACCTATGTAGACATAATTCATCTAGGCATGAAAAACAGGGACTATGGCATTACACCCCCTCTAGCAGCCTGGACATGAATGGACAGACCAACCATAGGAGATACATTCTCCAGAGCTTCTCTAATTGACCTAAAAAGTGACATCAATTTACTTCCAAGGAAATTATTTTTCATCCTTTTTGCAGTTAGGTGCAGGAATTACTTTGAATAAAACCAAACAAAAACTCAACTTAGTCAGCTCTGGAAAATCACAGTTCCAGAAAATAATTTTTCAGAACTAATTGTTCCATAAACAGGATTTTCAAGTGGATCAGTGTCATTATTTGCTCATTGTGAAATAACCCTGGTTCCTGCCTTATGCCAACACTGTAGTGCAGTACTGCGCTCTTCCTAGATGAAACATATCCCTTGTCATGCTTGGCTTAAGTTGGCACATGCCTGTCTCTGCAAACTTAGTGAAATCCGCACTGCAGGCTGTTGCCCCAGTGCACAAATGCATAAGAACTCCATGATGTGTCTACTGAACCTGTTTTGAAACACAAAAAAACCTGCTTTGTTAAATTTTATCATGAAAAGGAGGACTGGAGAGCACAGTTATGCAATAAACTCTCACCACTCACTTACTGAATGTGTTCACAGGACAGCTGGGGTGTGAGGACTTTCTCCTATGAACTGCTTTCTGTGCTTAGCCCAAGTTACAACATGTTCAGCTAGGCAGGGGATAACCAGGAGGATCGCCATGGAGAAATACTGTGTAGGCACACTGTGCTTCCTGTTTGGGTACACACTTCTTTTTCTGGTATGTTTTGGTGCTGGGCTTTGTATAACCATGAGCAGTGTCCACACTTAGCACAAGAGGGAAATAAGGCTTAAAAACTACTTTACTGAGAGCTATGATTTTTTGGGGAATCAAACCCATCATCTCCAAGGTAAAAGTCACCCATGTGTACATGATTTTACGAAGTTCTAGAAGGTGCTGAGCATTTGAAAGGTGCTGAGCATTCCCCAAACCCACTAAAATAAAGATGGCCAGTTTTAGCCATCATCATTATTATGGCTGGTCTGCAGGTTTCTCCTGCATTATGTAGTGTTTCTGAGCTTGCATATATCCATCAGGGCTGCAGGCACTTTAAGGTAGTTGACATCAGTCAGTGACCTTGATTCTAGGTATGGAGATATCTCAGTAAATTCTATATATTTTTTTGTTTGTAAACTTTTAAAGTTTACATATTTTTTCTATGCAAATATACTACACAGTTTGTCACCTTCTCATTCTAATGATGCTGAAATGAATAAATGAAGAAACAAATAAATAAAACCCTTTAGTAGCCCTTAAAAAAAAAAGGAAAAAAGTAAAAGATATACTGTGAATGTCACTGAGATGTGGCTAGCAATCCGTATATGTGTGACTTAAATAGGACAACCATTAAGAAATTTTGTTATTCTGAAATACTGAGTATCAATTACAAAAAAAAAAGGTTATGACTGGAATTGTCTCAAAGGACTGATTTTCCACCCTATCACCACACAGGGGATAGTACCCCCCGTACTACCACAGAATTAATGGATAGAAGACATGCAACATCTCCGGAGAAGGATTTTTTAAAAAAATTCCTTAGAGCATAATGGATGCTCTGTGACTAGTCAATAATAAAATTAACCAAAATATTATTAAAGAGATGCATTGTAAAAGATCTTCTTTGACAAGTAACTATAAAACATAATTCTATTTAGATTATTTTAATTAGAGCTGAGATAATATGAAAACATAAACACATCTACCCAATACACAGTACTAATGAAAGTAGCATTTGAGTGCACGTGGGTGCATTTAATTACATGTTTGACAGAATACTAAAGCATAAGAATAAATTAAAGCAGAATAACACTGTTTATTGTCAGGAGTGTTAAGTTTTTAGAATATCACTTCTACATGCATGTTTTCTTGGTTGAAGTTGGTTGCTTACTTGGAGGGATTCTCTAGGTTGTGTTTCTTTATTCGATACAAACACAAATCATACAGAAGAATAGAACATTTTTCATATCTGAACTTGTAACAAACCAAACTGGTAAAATATTGAGCATAAAGGTAGTTTGGATACTGAAATATAGGTATGTACATCTGCACTAATAAAATAAGCTTTTGAGCTCTGGAAGGTTTTTGTCTATACTGTTCCACTGCTAATAGAGTCCTGAGTATAGTTTTGTCCCTATACTATTCTTTCTCTCCAAAAGTATCCGCTGTTGGGCCTGATTTGGAATTTCAGTGGGCCAAGTACCATTCATGGTAGGTAATTCTGCTTTGAAGACTCTGCTCTGAAGGCTAACGAAGTTTAATAATAAGGGTGCAAATCAATCCATGCCAATTGCCCTGCCCTAGTATGTATAATGCTTAGAAACAGTAAGACACTTAGAGTGTGGAAGATAAAAGCCTTATCTCTAGTGCTTTGAGTATCTCACCAGATTGATAGCATTTTCTTTTCTTTCTGTGTAGTACTGGGCAGTTTGGAGCAGGTTAACCTTCATTACTGAAAAATCCTTTATTGTCATCCAAAACTGCGCCATGTTTTCACATGTGCATGCTGTCTGTAGCACGCAACTTAAAAAACAGCTATGACATTGACTCTTCAGAATTTGTAATATACAGATGCAATGATATAAGCAATTTTCGTAATCTAATAGTCAAAATGAGATGCTGCTAACAGCTGAAAGCTGAGCATTTTTAAAAGAAAATGACTGTTACCCATTTCCAACTGTTTCAGTGAAAATTACACTGTTTTTTAATCTTTGAAAGTTAAAAACTTTTTATAGCTTAGGAATAAGACATTTTGCTTATTTATCAAATTTCTCTCTCCCAATTTGGAGCTCATTTGAAGCAATGTTTTCCCAGGATAGGAATAATGGTATATCTTCAAACTCTGGTCACATCTGTCAAAGTAGGAAACCACTATAAAGGTGTTACAGTTTTTAGCATTCAGGACTGCTATACCTCCCAACCCAGAGCTGCAATACAGTTGTAATTGAAATGAAAGTATAAGCCAAAGGAAATGGAAATTAGGAGATCTTTTTTTTTTTCACCTTATTTATTCCCAGTCTGATTTGTCATCTGAAATAAAAACAGAAGTGAAAGATGGAAGGGGGCAGCAACCCTCCCTGACCTTTGGTTACATACTCCAGCAGAGGACTGCTAAAGGAGGAGCTGGTACAGCATGCACAGAGAAGAACAGAACCACAGGAACAGAAAGCATTATGGATCTATGAGGCACATTGCATGACTTCCTAACCACAGGCTACAGGAAAGAGCTACGTGCCTCTGCCATCCTTGAGAGCATCTCAAATGATGCACTCAGTGAAATGAATGAAATGATTGAAGTATTCTGATGGCCCATGAGATTACTATAAAGAAGTATGCACTTGCTTCTCACGCAGGATGCACGGGATGTCTTTCTCTAAATTAAAAATCAGCCAGACAGAAATATCTGTGATGTTGGCACCATGATGACATTAAAAAATGAATTTCTTTTTAAAATGCAGTATGCTTTTAGTAACAAAAAGGATATACAATTAAAAAAAAAAAAAACAAACAACAAAAAAACCCAACAGTGAAACCATTTGTCCTTTTTATTTTTTTCCCCCCTTTTTTTTTTCTTTAATTCCTGTGTATCCTCCCTGTTGCAACTATTTGGGATATATTTGTTGCCAGCCAGTGTGTAATTTCTGCCTTCTGCTCTTAAACTAAATTAAGATGTTGAAAAGTAAAACGAAGAATGGGTGCTGAGACTACCTATATTTTATTAGTTGTAGTCATAATTTAAGGTAAGGTTCTATGAAATGGAAAAAAGTGAAGATTATATTGCCATATTAAAAAGACAATGTGCCTTCAGCTTGTTTAACATGTTTTTTTGAGGCTTGACAGAATAATTGATTCAGGAGTCTAGTAATATTTCAGTGCATTCTTTCACTTCTAGGTGACATAGAAGAATCAAACCCAGCTCCATTGTAATCTCCAGTTTTTGCAATTTCAAGGCTACTCAATCATCTTAGTTCAGATCCTATTAATCAAATAACTCTTGGTAGCAGCATTGACTGATGAGAATATATCAGATTTCTGCAAATGAAACATGAGGTACTGGGGAGAGGAGTTAAGTGAAGAAGCCTGTCCTCTCACAGGTTGTATTTTACCAAGAAAATTATGAATGTTATGGGGTTTTATGTAAGATTGCATGAGCAAAAGAGACAAAGATAGAAACAGAGAAGGTATGTTGGGATGTTGAAGGAGAGGAGAGAGACTAAGAAGCTGTAAAAGTGATGTGAAAGTTGTATTTGAAAAGGAAGAGAGAAGTAAAAATTGGATGCATTGAAGGACAATGAGAGGGATGTAGGGGCTGGTAAAACCAGTGGAAGATAGGAACGTTAGGGACGTCCTTTAAGAGGCCTTGATGACAAAACCACAGAGGAAGCAGAGAACCGAGTTTTGGAAGACCAAGTAGAACTGGAATCATCTAGGACACTGAAGGTTTTTTCTAGAGTAAGATGAGTAATTTTGGAGGGAATATAATGATAAGGAGGAAAAAATTGAGGAAAAGAAAGGGATGAAAGGGAAAATTAGTGTGTAGAAGAAGAACATAATCTTAAGAAAGAAGGAAGCTGGAGAAATTAAAGTTTCTGAAGTAGGAGTGAGTGCATCAGAGGATGAAAAAATCGGAATTTTCTGAACAGGTACCCAAAACGAGGGGGTTATGCAGCCACCTGGATACACTCATTATGTGTGAGAGATGAGCCTGGCAGAAGGGGCTATAGGCTCTTACTGCCTTTATTAGGTCTGTGTTTTATGTGCCAGCTAGAATCTGAGAATGTAGATTCAGTTCTCTATTCTATCATATGTTCCGCATGGTATAGTGTTTTTACATTATGTGGGACAGATTAAATTTGGCAGGATTTGCCAAATGCAGAATTTCCTCAGGCTCATTGGTTCTCAGTGATTTAATGAGCCACAAATTTGTCCCTTGGGAGAGCTCTATACCTTAGTTCAATATCTGTAAAATGGGGCTAATAGCTCTGCCATAGTGCTGAGGAGTGTTGTTGAGAATTAATTCATTAAAGATTTTTATAGTGCTGTGTACACAAATCCCAAAGATAAAAGAAAGCGGAGTCAAAGCTGGTGACTTCAAAGTGACCAGCAGAATACTTCAAAGCTGGAGAAATATTTTGATATTAAGTTGAGAAAGGAATTTTGCCATAGTCCCTATGCTAAATGTTGTGAAAAATATTTTAATTATCCCTTGCAGGCTTATAGTGTTACCTGTGAGTAAGGGTAGCGTTAAATAAGACCTTGTGTTTTTAACAGAAAGGCAATTCAGGATGTGTATTTTGATGCCTTTCCTGTTTTACAGTATTAAAAGTGATATCTTTAATTGATATATGTTCAGTACTGACTAAACATGAAAATATTATTAGTCTTGATTTGAAATTATTTAAATCTTGATATTATAGTATCTTTAAAGATTTTTCTTCATATATTTTTACTTTTGCATTGATATTAAGATTTCTTCATTAGTCTGATTTGGTATGCTGTTTTCAGATAGTCTAGAGTTTTCTAGGTCAGTACGATGATAATTCAAATAGTAGTTACGAAGATACATTTTAAAGTAAACAAGTCATTGAAGATATTTTCACATAACAAGTAAATTAAGTACATGAATGTAATGAATAAAGAGTCTACTTAAGAACAAATCTGCACATGGCTATGTAGCATACATACTGGAATGAAGTTAAGTATGATAACAATTCACAAGGGTTATCTAAGTGCACCCACCTTTTCAGTTTTATGAGGTGTAATGATGGACAAAGCTGGCTGTGGCATAAAGAGTGAAGGAAACATCACATTTTTGGAATAGAGTTCTGTATTTATACAAACTCCACCCTGACCCTGGCTACATTTCCTGGATGTGATATTCCATATGGTAAATAATCTTCATAGAATTATTCAGGAACGATTTTGAGACATGTTGGTAAATGTAGTTTGCAAGTGGTTTTGGCAGGTGCAGTCCAGAAAACCAAGGTACAAGACTCTAGTAAGTGACTTGTTCATTGCTGGCTACACAATCTGCCTGTAAGTCTGGAATTTGACTGCGTATTCTAACTAATGAAGTAAGGTTTTTAGAGTGTGTCTACATGTGAGCTATAGGTGGGATTCAATCTGGGACTAAAACACCTGTGCTTTCATCTCTGTATATAAGTATCTCTGTCTAATTTGGATATCTAATCTCCCATCATGCTAAGGAGAAATGTAGGCTTCAATTCAGTTGCCTGAAAATAGGAATTTAACATTATTAGAGGTGCTGTAAAGGTGTCTTTGATATGCACATGGAGGCTGTCAGGTACAGTATAGGGCATACCTAAGGGAGACCTGCACTTTTCTGAATCACAGCTGGAGGCCAGGGGGGATGGCCTGGGGAAGTCTCCAGCAGTGGTAGATACCTGCGTTGCGGCAAGCGAATTAATACCAAGGTGACCAGGGTGATGTGAATTGTTTCCTGGACTCTATTGATTGTCTTGGCTAGATCTCAGTTGACTGTAATGGGAGCTTAAATACCTAGTATAGATGTAAATAGAAATGCTGTAAACTTAGATATCTAAACTGAACTGAATTTAATCCCCACTGTAGAAAAAAATTTTTATTTTTCTACAGTTCTTGTGAAAACTGTACTTGAGACACAGGCAGAAGGGTGCAGTCAACACAAGCTGATTTACCGCATCTCTCAACATACATTAACAACATAATGTTTTACAGGGCCCAGCAAAGGTGCAAAAGGCTCCTTTAGTTAGCTACAAAAGCTCAGATGTTAGATTCTTGTGTAATTATGTTGAAAAATTCTTGGCACATGTTGACAGATGTACCTTGTTAACTCCAAAAAGTGTAGCAGAAGTGTTGTGCTTTGGAGTACTAGTTTGTGTGAGGTTCTGTACAGAATTCTTAGATTGGAAAGACATATTAAACAGATGTGTTTCTCTGAATTAATAAGAATAATTAGAATAATAAGAATGATGATGTCAAAGCCCAAAATAATATAGTAGGTATTTTGTATCACCCAGGCCAGCACATGCTTGCACAGTATCATAAGCAAACAGAAAACATGTTTCCAGCTTCCATAATCACCTTTTAAAAATTACTCTACGCTTATTTTATGTCACTAACAAGTCACCAGTGCAAATCATAGCTCTTTACTGACAGACACATTTTTAGAATCTGTGAGATTTGTAAACTAAACTGATGTATAAAAGAAGCTTCAGAACAGTGTTGTTTTTTTTTTTTTTCTGGTATGTTTTCCCCCCTTCCTCCATCCCTAAAGACCTTGTAGATTTTTGTTGTGAAACTTAAAAGATGTTAGAGGTTGAAGTAAACACTACACTGAGGTGTAGTGAAACAGCTGATTAGCCTTAAGTTAGTAAAAGACCATATGATGTATCAGATGCTGCTATTCTGGCCCTAAGAAAGGGGCACGTAGACAAAACAGTGGCTGGAGAAGCAACGTTTGAAGCTGCTTGGGAAGACAGAACTGCACCTTCCTAGCTGCCCTTTTAGATAAGAAGTGTCTCAGTTTAAGAATAACCAGAGATCCCACACATCACGTTACTTGAAGTGTCACCTTAGTTTTCCCAGCCTTAGTTACCTAAGGCAGGAGTTCCTGAGATGTTTTTCACTGTTGTGAAAGAAATATAGCTATACACCTAGATGCAGGGCCTCCTCTGTTTTAGAGGAGACATTTAGCGTTTCAGGTTGTTGGTCTTGAAGCAACAAGGAACATCATGGCATTAGGGTATTTTGAGCATGGAACCAGATGAGTGTTGCAGCAGACTAGCATGACATTGCAAACCATCAGTGATTTGAGGCTTATAGTCCATGACATGGAGCAGTCAGGTTATGTCCATATTAATATGTAGTGCAGTGCAATGGAAACAGGTCTGTGTAGAGAAAAAGTTGCTGCTGACCTGATGATCATACCAGATATATTCATTGGTTTTAATTTAGGCTAGATTTAGTGTGGTCCTATGGTCAAAAGGCCATAAGGAGTTGGAGCACACTTTGTACAATCCTGGAATGTACCTTATGGTGTAGATCCACCCAAAAGGAATTTCTCATGCTCTGAAGCTGCTCTGCAATCCAAAGCACAGCCATTAAGTGAGGTCACTTCAGAGTTTCACTTGAAAATTAAATGCTTGCTGCAAAGTAGTATCATGTTTTTCACTATTCCATGAAAACTCATGAAGAAAGTTTGTTTTTCATGTACGCTTTTTAAGTTGACATTTTCCTCCTAAGCTTTTAGACATTTCAGTCTTTGAATAGTTAAGGCAGCCCTTCATTAATTGAATAAATAGCAGAAGGTTGCTTTTGAGTGATGAGTGCTTGGTATTATTTTGTAAATTTCATTATACAGGCATCAGTAGTCTAATTGTTTTGTCAGAAGTACCCAGCAATGCAGCTGGTGAAGAGCTAGTTCCCTTTCTTAACAAAAGATGATTGCAATTATTATATGCAAGGCTGTAAAACCCTATTTTATTTTGAATTAAATTGATCAGAATGAAGACACACTTTTTTCTAATAAAGACTAATCCAAATTTTGGAAGGAAATTATCTCCATACACCACAGCTTGTCATATAAAATGATTTTTACTAGTATAAACTTTGAGCCGAATAAAACCAGTAAAAAGAGAGAAACCTTACATAAATTTATGAAATAGCAAGTAAAGAAAACTATACAACAAGTCTCTATTTTTCACTCCAAACTTCTATTTTTCTTGTAGCCCAAGCAGCGCACATCAATAGTATCTTCTCTGGAATTTCACCGAATGAATCACAGCCACAATTATTTTGAAATCAACTCATCCATTGGCTGTACAAGTTTTATTTCTACTCCTGCAATCAGCCCACCTAATTATTCCTTTGGATCTCTGGAATACACTGTTGAAGAGAGAGAACTTCCAGGTATAGAAAAAAAAAAAGCTTACTTTGCCTGTCAACAAATCTTTATAAAAGCATAAGTCTGTGAGTTTAAGCTGAAATTGCTGTTGAAGTAGTGGAATACATTTATCATAAATACACAAAATTAATCCTGATTTTTTTTTTTTTTCTACTATTCAAGGGTTCTCACATTTCATGACCAATATTAAAATATATTTTTCCTGAATGTTATATTTTGAGCAAACCAAACTTTGTTCCACAGAAATGCCTAGAATGCTGGTATTGTAGTTTTTGAAATTACAATGATTCAACTACACATCTACTTTCATCGTTGTGTGGTCAGCATACGCTAATATGAATTTTAGGTTGGAAAAAATGTAATTAGAAGTTACTGTGTAACCATCAGTAAAAAGGAAGATGGTAAGATCTCAGTATCCTGACATTGTTTCTCTAGGAGTAATGGGATTTGTTAAAATAAAATTATGAAAGTATTTACTCTGATACTAAGACTTGGATAGACTGATAGTATGAGTGTAGCTGTGAAAGTTTCATCTGTATATAGAAGTTTATATGACAAAAGTGTTTTAAAAAGAATTAAGATGTTTTCTTCTTCACAGATCAAAACTTCATGAGCAGGAGTGTGTCTGTAAACCATGCTTTTAACTACTTCTGTCCCTTCAAATTTCATATTTAAGTTGCTTTATTTAGGCTAAAATTGCAGAAGAAAAGTAAGGTATTTGGGAAAGATGATGTATTGAAACAAATGTAT
Organism: Merops nubicus; assembly: GCF_000691845.1. Classification (NCBI taxonomy): domain Eukaryota; kingdom Metazoa; phylum Chordata; class Aves; order Coraciiformes; family Meropidae; genus Merops; species Merops nubicus. The sequence continues at coordinate 14,793 of NW_008611703.1, read as the reverse complement.
TTGATAGCTAGTTTATGTAATCTGCAGATGGAGTTACTTCTTTTAAAGGGTTACTGTATTTAAGATATAAATAGAAGTAAACTATAAAACAAGAAAATAATACATATTTTGAAATTCAGTACAAACTTAGCAATTGGCTTCAGTAGCATTGATGTTCATATGAGATGAATCCTCTACATTTCTGGTGGGTACAGTTTGAAAATTCTGAAAAATGTTGCTATTAAATGATTTTTAAAAATATATAATAGGAAATCTGTATTATTAAAGAACTGTTATGAAATAAGTTAAGAGTGAGCAATCCTATCTGTTAAGATAAAGAAAGAGTTAAAGTGATCAGAAATTATTCATACTGTTTTTCTTGGATTTGCTGTGTCATTATCTTTGAAATGAAAAGAATGTGCTTATATTGGTGGACTGTTCAGTGGATAAGAAACCGGCTGGATGGTCACACCCAGAGAGTAGTGGTCAATGGCTCGACGTCTAGCTGGGCAAAAGTGACAAGTGGTGTCCCTCAAGGGACCAGTGTTGTTTAACATCTTCATCAATGGCATAGGCAGTGGCATCAAGTGCACCCTCAGCAAGTTTACCTTTGATACCAAGCTGGGTGGTGCAGTTGATGTGCCAGAGGGACGGGAGGGCATCTAGAGGGACCTGGACAGGCTGGATAGGTCGGCTCAGGTGAACTGTATAAGGTTCAACAAGACCAAGTGCAGGGTCCCGCACCTGGGCAGGGGCAACCAACGTTACTAATACAGGCTGGGAGAGGACATGTTAGAAAGCAGTCCATTGGAAAAAGACTTGGGGGTACTAGTAAATGAGAAGCTGGACATGAGCCACCAATGTGCAGCAGCAGCCCAGAAGACCAATCGAATCCTGGGCTGCATCAAAAGAAGTGTGGCCAGCAGATGGAGAGAGGTGATCCTGCTGCTCTACTCTGCCCTGGGGAGACCTCACCTCGTGTCCTGTGTCCAGCTCTGAAGCCAACACAAGAAGGATGTGGAGCTGTTGGAGCATGTCCAGAGGAGAGTCACAAAAATGATCAGAGGGCTGGAGCACCCCTCCTGTATGAGGACAGGCTGAGGGAGTTGGGGTTGTTCAGCCTGGAGGAGGCTCTGGGGGGACCTTATAATAATCTTCCAGTACCTGAGAGGGGACTACAAGAAAGCAGGGAGGGTCTGTTACAAGGGTTTGTAGTGACAGGACAAGGGGTAATGGCTTTAAGCTAGAAAAGGGTAGATTTAGGTTAGACGTTAGGAAAAAGTTCTTCAGTATGAGGGTGATAGACCGCTGGAATAGGTTGCCCAGACAGGTGGTGGAGGCCCCATCCCTGGAGACATTCAAGACCAGGCTGGATGAAGCTCTGACTAGCTTGATCTAGTTAGAGGTGTCCCTGCTTATGGTGGGGAGGCTGGACTAGATGACCTTTGGTGGTCCCTTCCAGCCCAGACATTCTATGATTCTGTATTCATGAATATAGCAAATCTCTTCAAGCCTAACTGGAAATATTTAATTTAAATGATATCTTTTATGCCTAGGTCTGGGGTCATTTGGCTCTTTAGGGTTTTGCGTGGGTTTTGCTGTTCATGTTTTTTCTACTGTAAATTCTCTTCAGTGATCACAATTTTATTGTGTGTAGTTGAATGATACTAAATATGTTTTGATGTTTGAAAACAAAAATAAGAAAACAGAACATTCATTTGAATTAGATAATTAACTTCTCCAGATTTGTGTTGTTGCACAGTTCTGAGTTCTTCATAATATCTGGATTTGCTTCGCTTTCATCTTCTTTGGTTAAATTTACAATTGTCAGCACTCAGTAACTTTTAATCATTGCATTTCATTTGGTCTGAAACTGCAACTATAATCTCATGCTTTTTAGAACTGTACATTTCTAATTTGTGGATGATTTGATTTATGGATTGAGTGGAAGCTGAATTTTCTCTTGTCTCATCTTAGAAAGCTAAGGAAAAATAACAAAGGCTAGATGAGTGGTTCTGAAGTTCTGGGCATCTTCTACAAGTTTTTCAAGAGCAAAGTTTGCCATAAGTAAATCATTAATTTGCCTTCAGTAAATGAAATAATTATAATAAAAGTACAATTCCTTCCCTCCCCTTCTCTCCTTCCACCCCCTTCTCAGATGGTTTCTATCCTAGAATTATTTAAATCATATATAGGATCACAGATTAGACACAATCTTAGTCCAAATGAAAAAAAATCATTTAATTTTGCTCTTAAAGGTCCCTTAGACTCCTGACTGATAGGTGATGCACTGTAATTCTGGAAGAGTCAAGGAGTACCAGTGTGTAAAGAAAATAGCAAAATACAGAAAGAACAGATCATAATTATCTGTCTTAGAAAAGTCTCTGAAGATTCTTTCTTACCTATTTTGTTGAAAGCTGAACCTTGAGGAATAAAAATGGTAAGCAAGGAGTAGCAGAAGCAGCGTTCTGCTACAGCCTTTTTTCTGCTTTAGCTAGCTATTATTTCACTGAGAGGTTTCTTGTTCCTTTTCCAGACCAAGAGCGAAAACAATTACAGTTCATCTTATGTCTTGATTACAATCCTCTGAATTACCAACTTGTTCTGAAAATTCATGGAAGACCTGCACCTTAAAGAATATAAGAATATTTAGTTCAGTACTAACTGAGGTTTTGTGAATACTTCAGTGTTTCCTTCTATACTATATTCTTGGGCATTTATGTATCTCATGGTTTGTTTTTTTTTAAAAAAAAGCATCAGCAACAAAAAGCAACAAATTGTTTTACCATGCTTATTGATATCAAAGGTCTTCTAGCTGACTGGAAAGAAGCAACATACAGAGGGAACTAATTTTCATAGTAACTGCAGCTAGTAGTATCCTGTGTCATTCTTTGAAACAATCGAAATGCTTTTTACAGGATTTCTAAATCAAGAAGTGCCATCTAAATAAGACATTAGTATTTCCCTACTCAATGTCAGCACATATTATGTTTTCTTTAGGAAAATTTCAATGAGTAGGACATGAACGCAAAAAAATACTTAGTTGTAAAATCTTCATCATTTTACCTCTACCTCAATAGTGTGCTACTATGGAAGAATCTCTCTCTTGTAACTTTTGGTGGATTAGGGAAAAAATCCTTTTTCTGTTTTGGGATTGCAGTTTTACTCTTGGCATTTGCTAACTGTCTGCATCACAGAATCACAGAATGCTAGGGGTTGGAAGGGACTTCAAGGATCATCTAGTCCAGCCCCCCTGCCAGAGCAGGATCCCCTACAATAGATCGCACAGGAATGCGTCCAGGGGGGTTTTGAATGTCTCCGAAAAAGGAGATGCCACAACCCCCCTGGGCAGCCTATTCCAGGGCTCTGTCACCCTCACAATGAAAAAGTTTTTTCTAATATTTTTATGGAACCTCCTATGTTCCAACTTGTACCCATTGCCCCTTGTCCTGTTATTGGACATCACTGAAAAGAGCCTGGCTCCATCCTCCTGACACTCCCCCTTGCCATATTTATAGACATTTTGAGGTCACCCCTCAGCCTCCCTTTCCCCAAGCTAAGGAGACCCAGCTCCTTCAGCCTTTCCTCATAAGGGAGATGCTCCACTCCCTTACTCATCTTGGTGGCTCTGCACTGGACTCTCTCAAGCTCTCTGCCTCTCTTGAGCTGAGGGGCCCAGAACTGGACACAATATTCCAGAGGTGGCCTCACCAGGGCAGAGTAGAGGGTCAAGAGGACCTCTCTTGACCTACTTGCTACTCTCCTTATAATACACCCGAGGATGCCATTGACCTTCTTGGCCACGAGGGCACACTGTTGGCTCATGGTCATCATGCTGTCCACTAGAACCCCCAGGTTCCTTTCTCCTGCACTGCTCTCCAGCAGGGCAGTTCCCAAACTGTACTGGTACATAGGATTATTCTTTCCCAAGTGCAAAACTCTACACTTGCCCTTGTTGAATTTCATAAGACTTTTCCCCGCCCAGCTCTCTAGCCTGTCTAGGTCTCTCTGAATGGCAGCACAGCCTTCTGGTGTGTCAACCACTCCCCCCAGTTTCCTGCTATCAGCAAACATGGTGACGGCACTCTCTTATCCCTCATCCAGGTCATTGATGAATATATTGAAAAGCACCAGTCCCAGCACTGACCCCTGAAGGACTCCACTAGACACAGGCCTCCAATCAGACTCTGCCCCATTGACTGCAACTCTCTGACTTCTTCCCTTCAACCAATTAGCAACCCAATTTCAAAACAGGGTTCCTGGTTTTTGAGAAGTATATTTCTACCAAGTAGAAACAAAGTAGAAAACTGAACTCTACAACAGCATTACATTATCTGGCTGACAGCATAGACAACAATTTCTGTTTAATTAGCTGGAAAACAATCCACAAATAATGGTAAGTGTGTGCTTTAGCTTTGAGATCAGATAGCCTTGTAGTGTAAACAAAACTGCTATCTTGCCTGTGTGGATGGCAGAAGATATCTCAGTAGCAGGTTACCTGCAACTAAAATGTAGCAATCAATATTCTGTACTTTGTTTTGAACTTTAACTGGTGGAAAAACCAGCAACAAGTTGATGGAAACTCCTCTCTACTATACATAGGGCAGACTGTGAATGCAGCTTTAGTGTGTCCTGTTTTCAGCTTTCTTTGTAGCAAGAACATTGACTTCATAGAAGTGTTCTTGAATTCAGAGTGAATGATCATGCTTTTATAGCACTGAATTTCACCTCAGCTTGGAGGTTAGTGGAACCAAGTAGTGTCAGCTACATTCAACTTTCTATACTAAAAGTGAGTCCGCTCCATTGCACAAGGAAGTGGTTACTCTATGTAACTCTGGCATGGCAAGATGCTGGTCATTTTCTTAATCCTGTAAATATGCTTAGTAGGTGTTTTGTATGACAACATAACTGAAGAATTACAGACCTGATAATAATATAAGGGTTTCAACTGTGAGATGTTCCTTATATAACTTTGACTGTGATCGAAGACCACTGGATGTGCAAGACTGTTCACTCCAGAAGAGGGCAGTCTGGGCTTTCAGGGAGATGCCTCTCTAATATCAAAGCTGTATGCCTTATTATACACATCTCTGAAATTCTTTTGAAAGTGTTAGTCTTAAAGACTGAATGCAGCAAAATTGTCACCATATTGGTAACATCAACTTGGCAGAATCAACATTTGCACCTGAAATTGTCACCCTGGTGTGTTTTATTTTTCATTTCTGCTTGATCAGTCAGACTAATGGATCTTTCTCTAACCCGTATTAACTTCATTATATCTTCTTGTACTGAGTATAATTGGGCTGTGAAATTAAAAAGACGATTCTGAAGATGCTCTTCTTCTGTGTCAAAAGAGAAAATAGATCTGTACTCAGATGCACATATGCAGCAAAAATGTTAGCAGTTGTCTGTGGGTAATCTCACCAAACTCTTTATTTTCAGTACATGAAAATCTTAAAATTTTCAATAAATTCTCTTTGCCATTCATCTGTAAAGGAGCATGCAGTTTTTCTCTCATCTTATTGTGGTACTTAGAGGTATTTACTGAGTTTATCTTTTAGTTACAAAATCTGTCTCCATTGTAGGACCTCCATCTAGATCTTTCTTTTTACATGTCTTGTTTTCTAAACATAGTAACATTATTTCATTCATCTAAGAAGGCCTTATTGTTCATTAGAACAATCCAGAATGTACAATTCAATAATTCAGTCTTTAACATGTGGGCTATAATTTGTTCTCTTCTACAATGAAAAAGTAATATTTGAGTCACACCTAAGGTTTCTTTTGGAAGTGTCTTCAGATCTTTCTTTAAATTAAATACCTGATCAATTTTTTTTTGTATCACAAGCCTGATTTTTCTGAAGCAAAAGCAGCCCTACATTTGGAGTTAAGCTTGCAGTTTTATCTTTCTCTTTTGAGAGATCAAGATATTCAGCATATTACTGTGGCTGTTAGAAACTTGGTTCAGAGGTCTGGTCTAAAATTACTGGCTATGTTGTATTCCAAGATACAGTCAAAATGTATTCTACTGCAGAAATGTTCCTTTATGTGACACAAGCAAAGCTGCTATTTGAAGTAGGTCACATATTTGTCAGCTTTACTTTCTTATTCAAATATCTCCTTCATTAAGATATGATATGAAAAGATCAAACTGTGCTGTCTGTGTAGCCTCTTCAAGCCTTCTTTCTCCAATTATAACAAGTTATGGAATTACGAGAAGTGAAATGAAAACTGAAAGGAATGCAAAGAAAAAAAGTTTATTGCTAGACAGTATTTTTAGGTGTGCTATATATAAGTTCATAGTACACCGTCTTTGTCTGTTAACAGTACCTTACTAATTACCAGAAGAACACAAGGTTTACCCATGACAGAGAAAAGGGAAAATACTGGCATGTAATTAAATTTATTACATTTCAACAATGTAATCAACAAATGCTGATTCATAAATCATTCTCATCACCTGTATATGGACACCTACACCTCTGGTGGAGGAACATCTGAACCAAGTATTACTATGAGCCTGTACCAACTTAGGTAGAGAACCATCTTCCAGATGAAATGCCTTAGAAGGTCAAATTGAAGCCCTCTTTTCTATGCCTTTTAAGTTTCTTCATCATCTTGATTACAATACATGAAAATTCGCTAAGGCATTCTTCAAACCAGGTTAATTTGAGCCTTTCCATCTGTGAAGCTTATCTCTTTTTTTCCTTTCAGTTTATAGCCAAGTTCAACTAAGTGCAATTAGTAAGATGTAGTAAAGCTATTCCAGGAACTGCTACTGGGGATCATACTTTGTGTTGTCTCAAACAATTTATTTCTTGTTCTAATTAAGTTGACCAGCAGATGTAGCATGTTAAGGTCCCCTTATGTTGTCCTCCTTTTTGCTGCTTCTAATTCCAGCCTTTGTATGGTTATCAAAGGCAAAGATACAGCCTATACCACAGGAACAGAATATAGCGTAGGGTTAATTAATGAAATTAATTAAACTTCTGTTAACTATTATTGTCTTTACACGGTCCAGTTTCAAAACAACACACTTCATGAAGTTCATTGTAATTATATCTTACTGTTACAAATAGGTCAATGTGCAGTGTGTAATGTCCAAAAATCTGATAGCAGAAAGATCAAGAAAGGCATTGCCTGGAAAGCTGTAGACAAAACTGACTCCTGTAGTTCCATTCAAAAGCAAATAGATGTTTTTGCAAGAAACTGATATGTACTAGTGCTTGCATAGAACATTAAGGTCAGTAAACCCCTAAATCCTATGCCACCTGAATTTAAAAATAGTCTTGTTGGAGGTAGTTAATTTTTTCCAACTTAAACTTCATGACAG
>NW_008611703.1:5185-7450 GCF_000691845.1 Merops nubicus | reverse complement strand
AGGAATGCCTATACAGTGTTACTTCTCAGTCTTTTCCCTGGCTTAAACAAATTGTCTGGGCTAAACCCACTTAGTAGCTGTTAGTGAAGCCTGCTTTCCAAATATAGTGTCTCACATGCCACTGTGTGGACATTCTGCTTGCTAAGTCAATAGTAGACATATATGAGAATAAAACAATTTGAAGGAGGCATACTGAAGGAATAAAACTGCACACGGGTCTCTGTCCTGTTGTTGGCTGTAGCACTGAATGTGTTAATAAAATAAGAAAAATGAAAATAAAAACATGAACAGCTAATCTCTTTTCAAATTAAATTCTGAACCATCTGACCACACATGGATTCGCATGTGTTGAGCAAGGACATGCCTATCTTTTATTGAAATTGCTGTTCGTCAGATTTTCTCTTTTCCCTCACATTCCTTATTTACTATGAATAAAACCAATTAGCAATTTTGAACAATACAGATGAAAAGAAAATCCTATGTAGTATGTAAAATACATTTACTATTTTTGAAACCGTATATTCTTAGGCCTCAGTCTGGCAAGCAATAAGGTAGGAAATAGAGCACTGCTGTGATGATGCTGGAGATAAGAATTTCCCAAAGAGTCTCTTAAAATTGGGGAATGTATTTCCTTCAGGACTCTTAGGAACACTACGTATTATGCTACAATCAGCTTCAGGAATTAGCTATTTCTTTGACATTTTTTTTCCCCTGAAGTAAACATAAAGTGTGCACATTTGCGTACGTCTATTTGTGCTATTAAAGTATATTATATTTCATTTAGTTGCACACATTCTCTTCACTGTGACGTGACAGAAAAGATGTGTAACAGTGCTTCATCACAACATAAGATGTTTTCCTGAAGGAACATCAGATATTATGGTAGAAATCCTATAAAGAATTTTTCAAGAGCTTCTTTAGAGGAACAGGTTATGAACGTAATTGTAGAAGCAACATAATTAACATTTTTGATTATGTATATCTGATGTATGTTTTTCCAGTGATAATAATTATCCAGATATGTAAGGTCGAAAGAACAATATTTTCTGTAATTTTTCGTTTACAATCTGTAGCCATTTCTAGAAGGATAGTAAATACAGGCAATACCCGTATTTATCAGATTGTCACCTTAGTAAACTCTTTTTGCTTTGCTATTCTGTTTGGGATTTTTTTACTAAGCTGGAAGCAAAATAACTCTTTAAGTTGTAGTGGGGCCATTGGCAGAGACAGATTGTTTTAGTCTTTAGGCTGTCAGCATGCCTTGTATTGTTCCCTTGTCTTTCCTTTGGACATTTTGTAAATAAGATTGACCAAGCTCCGGAGCAATGCTCATGAAAACTTCATCAGTGAGAAGAATTGCTATTGCAAGATGGGGGCTATGAGAAAAGAGCACTAAAATGTTTCAGCCTGCAGTTCTTCAGAGTATTGTTTGTGGTACAGTTTTCTTTCACTCAGTAAATGTGTTTGAACTGTTTGTAGCATTATGTAGACTATTTTATCTTACTTTTCAATCTTTGTTTCTTTTGCTGTTATGATGTCGTCTTATTCACACTGAAGGGCTTTTTTGCCTCTTCTTAGGATGTTTTTATCTTTTGGAAAGCTTTCTGCTTACCTGCTATATTTCTGAACCCCATGTGAGATGATTAGAACTGAAATGGCAAAAAAAAAAGAGCCTGGATTTTCAAAACCTTTTAGTCCTCAGCATAATTAGTGAGCTCTAGTTAAAAAAAAATATAGAAGTCTGTCTGTATTGCATGCCAACCAGTAATGTAGAACTTTTGTCTGTTTTGTTTTCTCCTCAGACTATTCTGATATGAAAGACATTTTTTATTTCTCTTTCTTACTCTCTGTGCATGTAGCTCAACTTCATCTTTTTCTGTTTGGGGTTCCTTGCATTTGCTGTAAGAAATATCTTGTGTGTTGTTGCACTCTGTATAAAAAAAAAAAAAAAAAAGGTCTATATGGGAGGGAAAAGAAGCCTTCTATATCTTTGGTGGATATTTGGATATCCAACTAGGGTAGAGTCAGTTTTACTCATTAGCTAATTGAATAGGTAATTTATAAGCAACTCTAGTTGAACAATGTAGGAGAGATGCATATCAGAGTACATTACATGTGGTAATATTCTTTCAGAAAATGGAATTTTGATGCCATTTAGTGATCTCTCATTAGTCAGATATCTCTTACACTGGAACAGCCGCTATAATTTAATCTAAAATGGAGATGTTACCATGAGTTCCAGAATTTTCATTCTAGCTTCGAAAA
>NW_008611703.1:0-5163 GCF_000691845.1 Merops nubicus | reverse complement strand
ATTAGTCAATAAACCTGAGACATTTTTCTGAATGGTTTCAGAATGACTGTAGATCTTACTATAAACCAAGATAAAATATTTACGTCTGTTTTTTTTAGATATTATTTAATAACTTCTATACAGTAGGTAATTTGATAGTTTGTAATTACATAAGAATTCAAAAAGCTGCTGGCAAGTTTGAAAAAATAATTAAAATATTCCTTTTAATCTAAAGCATTTCTATGCTTAGGTAGAAATAAATAATTGCACAAGTTCAGGATATAACCAAATACTATAAATTGAAACTGTCAGGAGGTTTGTTTGAAAATCTATAGAAGCACTGTATGTTATATTGAACTTGTGTGTCCAAGTTTAAAATTAGTTCTATCAGTGTTCATTTTGTATTTCTAGTTGTAATGTAGCTCTAGTTGTAAAATTGTATAAATGGAAAGTATTTTTTTTCCATTTCTGATTTTTACATATTGAGAAACTCAGTATCTTCTTAGAGTTATGCAGAGGATTCACTGAGAGTTTGGATTTATTCAGATAAGAAGATAGAGGCAGATGGCTATCTCTGGGGAAGATGTAAAGCTGTGCTTTAAAAATATGTCAGAACTGTCAGAGACCCAAATGAATAAATTCTCATAGGTTTATCAAAAAACAAACAAACAAACAAAAGGACATAAAAAATTAAAAGCATTAGAAAGGTTGCTTAGAAATGCATAGTGACATCTCTTCCTAATGTCACTGTAGCCTTCAACTATTTGCAGCCCGAAGTCCTCCTAAGCCCAAGGTCCCCCTGGATGTTTCCTATGTATTATCTAAGCTTAGTAGATTTACGTTCTATGGATTTATCCATTCTTCATTGGACCTATGTATAATTTTTTTAGCCACAAGATGTTATAGCAAGGAGTTCCACACTTAACTAAATATCTAACCCCATGAGGAATTGGCACCTTCTGTTTCCAGTCATTTAAAAATTCAGAAGGTTTGAAAAGTGGGTCCATTGTTTATGTTCTAGAGCTTTAATTTGTGTGGCTTGCACCCAACAGACCAATTTTCTGCATTTCAGCAGTACTGTCTGTAGAACTGAGATTCTTCATTCCTGAGACATAGAATAATTTTCTTTTGGATCGTGGATTTTTTCCTAATTATTGATATTTTTCTTATATCAAGAGAAGCTCTATGTTAAATCATTTGAAAGAAAAGTCTTATTCCTGCTTTTGTGGATGTTTTGTAGAGCTCATTAGTGTCTATTTACTGTTTGTACGTTTACAGGAATGAAAGTATTGAAGACTTATGCTATTGGCATTATTTATGTACGTTATTATTTATGTATATTATGGCTATATATGGCATTATTTATGTACGTTATTTCTTAATATTTAAGTCATGCTGACATACCCTGTTAAGAAAGAACTCTGCGTTGATCTTGTATAGCTCACAAGGAATAACATTAGTCACTCCCCAAGGATTTTTTTTTAAAGGAAATATTTAAGAATTGCTGTCTCCAGACATACCTCATAGGAATGGCACATTTCTCTGTAATCCTCCCTCCCCAGAATCTATATGACAACAGTAGACACCACACATATCTTGTGTCATCAAAAAAAAAATTAAACATAGACTTCTACATAGTCTTAGGAGGGTGTTTGTATCACATTTCTGATGATCAATGAATTGTAATGCTATGTGCAGTCTCCTTTTTAATATATCATACCTTGTAGCTTTGATAATATGTTCTGTGCTTCTGGATCAGTCAAGTTTTAAGTAGCTGTAGAGAAATATGTCCTTGCACAACTGTTTGCAAGGTGCTTACTTTTCAGGAGCGAAGAATCTCCATGTAAAGTCTCGAGCTGTATGTGAAAGCTCAAAAATGTACAAAATTTAATTTCATTGTAGCATTTTTAGTACCACTTTAATTCAAACCTAGTTTAGTGTAAATTCAACTTAGTTGGATTCTCTGGGAGCCAGTATGCTTGCCTTTTTTAATTTAAATTGAAGAAAAACTTTAAGGTGCTCCCTTAGCAGCTTTTAATTTATCAAGCCTTCAGGGTATCAGACAGATAGATAGGTAGATAGATATTAATACTTGAAAGCTTCATTGTTACCATTAGGGTTAGCTTACATGAACTATAATCAGAAGAAAGGTAGATGTAGTTTTATTCAGTTTTAATGTTCACTATATTCCATAGACTACTACAAATCAGTACTGTAATTCAATAATAATTCAGTATTTCAGTAGAAAATAAATCAATAGCAAATGATTAAAAGTTAATTAACTTTTTTGTTACTGGTTTTGGTGTTTCTGATAGTAGGATGGGAGGCTTACTGCTGGGGAATTTTGTCTCTAATAAATGGGTTTAAATTATGAAAAATCTACATTTTCAGGAAGATTAACATTGTTATTACTAAAGCAAAAGTAGAAAACAAGTATCCTTCAAATGAATCCTACATATTAAATACTTGCTGGATCTTGAAATATTGTCTTAGAATGTTTAGTGGCATCTTAAAAATGGTTGAAGAACAAATTATGTGTATTTTCTACCAAAAAGCCCAAAATGTCAACAAAGGTATAGCACTCACATTGAAGGCCATCTTCCTGTTTAATTTCAGCCAGAAGGAGTACAGTTCATGCACTCTGAGATTGCACCAGGATGTGAAACAAAACACAACAAATAGGAACTGTCAGGAGATTTCCCAGCTAAACTAAAACACTAATGTAGATGCCCCTGTAAGCCTTCAGTAAAAATCAGCTCCTGTTTACCACACAAGAATCAGAAGAATTAAAATAATGAAAGAAATCCTGAGTATTTCAGCTATAGGAAAGCTCTAATTGTCCCTTTCACTGTGTTGAATATCAGAAAGCTTGACTATGAGATACAGGTTTTGCAAAACCAAGCTTATTGTTCTGCTTTTCTGAGATAAATTCCAGGAAAGCCAATTGTTAAACCCATAAATATTCAATTGTTTGAATTACTTGCTGTTTATTCAAGCAATTAGAATAACCTACCTGCTTGCTAGCTTGATCACATCCCTCTGAAAAAGCGAGATGATACATAATTGGTCTCTTCTCCCTCCTCCTGTAGGAGGTATCCTATGCCATCTTCATAGACAAGAGAAAAGCGACTCTGAAAAAGAAAGATATTGGATAGCAAAATAAAATCATAAAAATACTGATAAAAATACAGGTTCAGGGAACGGGGAAGACTGTTTTTCCCTTTATTACCAGGCATTTTTAACAAAAGTAAAAACATACATTGTTTCTCTTGAGCAACATGGACTGCAGGGACTACATTACTCCAAGATTTTTGTAGCTTAGGAGGTAGTTTTATATCCAAATAATAAACCTTAATAACATTTTTTTTTCAGTTTGCAAAATGATATATGGTCTGTCTGTCTTTTCTTTCCCTTTCTAAGTGATGTACTCACCTTCAGAGCTTACTGTAAACCCCTGATGTCATTCCAAGTCAGTGGAACTGACAGCCCCTCTCTGCCTACGTGGTACATCTGTGTGTTGTGAGGGAAGTTCTCCTTGGACAGTGTATCACTTACTCAGATGTACTCAGAGAATTTAGGCAGGCAGCTACGTTTTGGTGGTTTAACAAGTAGCTAGTCCTCACCTCATCTGCTGTACCTTCATGCTTTTACTCTACAGAAGATGCTGAATTAAACTACTTCACAGTGAAATAAAGCTGGACTACCATTCCTTACCATCCATGTAGGAGTGCTAAAAGTACACTCATGCCCAGTTGCTGCAAGAGCATTGATGCTCAAGTGACAAGTTGCCACTTATTATGTAGCTATACTTCGAAAAAGGATGAGGGAATGGAAATATCATAAATCTCAATTAAAGATAAGATGAGCAATACCAAAGTACTAAGTGCCTTGCTTAACTGTGAAGAAAAGTTTTGGAGCAGACCTTTTTCAAGTTCCAACAAAGTGGCATAATCAGACTTATTATTATTTTGGGAAATAATCAGACATGATTATTTCAGCATTTCAGAAAATTCTAAACTGATATATTCTTTCTCTCAAGAACATTCTTCCACAGTATAGCCGCAACTGAAACATCACCTATAGCAACAGTAGCCATGGGGAAATATTTTTTTTCTAGCACCGAAAGCAAGCCACTATCACAAAATGTACTACATACAATAATATCAAAGCAAGGATAGCTCATGATGGTGTTTACCTGGAATCTTGATGAAATATACACTCTTAATGAATATCATAGTTTTGTAGATTTTTAAATGACACTATCTGAGCTTAATAATATCATGTATTTTGGTCTAGACTACTCTGCCTCTTGTTACTCCCTGGATGATACTGAGCTGCCTTAAATACTTATATCAGCTACATAAATAATTATCACAATTACTTCAGAAAGTACTTCATATAGATACTTCCTCTCTTTGCCTTTTGGGATTTAAATAATCACAGATTATTATGTCTTGAATAATTTTTTAACTTTTTCTTATAATTGGATACAGTGCTGTGTTTTCCTTGAGAGCTTTATTTCTTTTTATGAGAAGCATATGCACTCTTCTTAGAACTAACAAACCAAATGTGCTTATTGGATATTCACTTTCCTTCCATTCTCTACTTTTGTGTCATAACTAGTAAGGCCATTCATGCTATCAAACACCATGTTCATATACTGCTACTGAGCTACAATAATTTCAACCAAAGAAAAACCCACTCATCAGTCTATGTATAATGAAGTTCTGCCTCAACACCACGGAAAACCAATCTTGTACAATTAGCATCCTCTTTGTAAGCAAACTAACCTTAAAGAATTGATTACTAAGTACGTTTGTTAAAGTAGTATAATGAAAAATATACACACAATAGTAAAAGGACATTAACAATATTTCACAGCTATTAGTCATTTTATTCCTAAATCTGATAGCCCAAGAATCACAATACTGATGATAAGGGAGGGGGGGGGAGGGCAGAAATCTCAATAAATAATTTTTCCTCTAATAGAAATGTTTTTCTTAGCATTCATTATACTCCTCAATTATTCCCTGGACACTTGAGAACTGAGCTTGAAAGAAACTGAAGATATGGCAGTAGGTCCAGTGGTTTTCTTAAGTAAATGCCAGTGATATGATTATACTAAACCTGATGAGAAATTTAAGAGTATTTTGCATTCTGATTTAGAATCATAGAATCCTTTAG
>NW_008611702.1:105782-108399 GCF_000691845.1 Merops nubicus | reverse complement strand
ACTTTGAAAGGAAGGAGCTACGTGTTGAAAACAAACAGATCAAATGATGTGGCAGCCTCTTCATCACTTGGAAGTCTTGAAATCAAGGCTGACTTTCCAAACAATGTGCTCACAGCCACAGTGGGTGATATGCAGGAGTTGCTGGATGTGGGAAATTGTGGCGTGTGTCACGCAGGGGACCAGACTTATGATTATTGTGGTCTCCACTAAAGCTCAGTACTTCAGGGTAATCTGCTTGGATTTACCCTGTCCTGAACTGGAGCAGCTGCTTTTTCTCAGTGGTTTGGGTGTGGGAGGGGAGGTGCAATGTGCACAATTTATGTATTAGAGTTGATATTTACACTCCGTTTTCCTGGCGTAGGTAAAGCTGGATGATGGAAAGCAGAAGAAGAAGAAAAAAGCAGGTTTTGAACACCTGTAATACTTTGGTGTTTCTTGAATGATGTTCTTGGCTGCTGATAATAAATAGCTCAGGCCATTGATAGGTATTGGATCAGAATGGGGAGCACCAAAATAACTTGTGTGTGCCAAAAGAGCAAGGTTTTTTTCTTTCATTAGGTCCTGAGAAATATGTAGGGCAGCAAAAGGAAAATACACATCAAGACCAAAGCATATAAACATGTAAAAACCAATATGTCTGAACTTACTGCAATAATGTACTTCTGCCACTTTAATATTTTTTTTGTGATAACTTGTTAAATAAAAGGTTTTTTTTTTAAGCATACAGATGAATGCACTTACCTGTATTTACATCCAAAACCTAAACCAGAAAGTGTTCTTTCCATATGGTCATGGAGCTTAGAGCTGTAATAAGTGTGCAGGGACAGGAGACCCTTTGGTCCTCTGCAGTTTCTTCTGGGTGTTAAATTTCATGTAGAAAATATGGTTCTTATTGTAGTTTGGCAGGCTTTAGAAAAAATCAAATCTTTTTGATATTCCATCTAAAGGAAATGCAGCATGCTCAGTTTTTATTTCTTTGCTGTCTCTTAATGATAGCATCTAGAATTTATCAAAGTTTTTTTTCATGGTAGGTTTGATCAAGGGATCTCAGAACTGGTTATAAACATTTAAAATTTTTTTCACTGTCTTGCTGTTACTTATGTATTTTTTTTTCTTTTTAGATACATGTAGAGAGGCGTAGATAAAAAGCTTCTTTGAGATCCCAAAAGAGAAGCTGTAGCAGGTGTGGGAATACAGTGGTACCTTACCTGTAAAATATCTTACCTATGTGCTGGTGCATTTTAAATTTGCTATCATGACTTTGAAAAGTATTTTCATTAACAGTCTTGAATGAGGGAGTTCAAAAGCCTTGGGAGTCAGGATGATGTAAAAAATACTGTGATTTGGTAAAGACCAAAGTTTATAAGTGAGTTCCTCTGGGAAGCAAATCTTAAGAAGTACTTAAGTGAATCTGTAGCAGATTATACTTCTGATGTGAGAAAATCCTCTTGGTGTATGGGAATGAGAGGTGAGAACACAAGAGAGATGGTGGCCTCAAACACAAGAGGGAGGCATCTAAAAACACTGAATGAGTTTACTGGAGATGGGTACAAAAGCTCAGGATACACACAGCAACAAGATTGGTAAAGCTAAAGCACAGAATTGGCTAAAGCTCTAAGTGATAATGAGAGAAGCAGAAAAAGAGGAACCCAGGAGAAATGTTGACTTGTGATTCAGTGCAGAGGAGAAATTTTTGATAGGTGAAACCAAAGACAAATCTTTCATGCCTTTATTTTTTTTTATGAATGCAAAGATGTAAGGACTGTAATCTCAGTCTAGAATAAGGAAAAAACAGGGAATGCTTGGAGGAATTAGATGCTTTCAGATTTCTTCTGTCAACTCCTCTTACAGCAGCTTATTGAGTCTTAAGGAGAACACGAGATGACATACCTTGAGTTCATGTGAACTTTTGATGGCACATCTCATGTGCTGTTCCTCCAGGTTATGTACAGACACAGGTCTCAGTGGAAACTAATATGGTGTAAAGGCAGAAGTGGAGTAATGACCTGCCAGGGATGGCTCTCAGGGTTTGCAGGGAAAATGGAAAGCCTCTCAAGAAAAGGAAGGCCTTGGGACAGGTGTTATGGTGCTTCTGGTAGCAACCTGGGGGATGGAATAGCAATTGGGCTGCAGGACATACAGGTAGGAGGGACTGTGAGGTATTGGCAGGCAGGTTTTAAAATTCTCTTGCTAACTGGAGAAATAGTCAGAAGAAATATGATGAAATGGCCTAAGTGCAATATATTAAACTTCTAAAGGAGTAATCACCTCTATAAATTACTGAATGGGACTGTGGTTAGGTTGCAGCCCTTCTAAAATGATTTGGGAGTTTTCAGGGGCAGAAATTGAGCACAGTCAACAGTGGCATACTGTGAGGAGAAGGCAAACATTGTGTTTGGCTGGGTCAACAGCAATAGAACCAGCAGGGGAAGAGAAGTTGTCTGTCCCTCTGCTCAGCATGGGCGAGACCTCAACGGGAGGAATACTGTGCCTGGTTTGGGGAAGAGTATCTTGGGAGAGGTGTGGATCAGCTGGAGAAAGTCCAGTGAGAACAGCAAGAATCATCATGGAGCTAAGCAAACATGACCCATGAGGATGAGTGAACCGAGGCTGCATC
>NW_008611702.1:44112-105751 GCF_000691845.1 Merops nubicus | reverse complement strand
AAGAGAAAAGCAGCAGATTTTGTGAGCAGTTGGTAGGTAAGCTGTTACAAGGAGGAAGAGAACAGCTTATTCCCAATGGCAGCCATCGCTAGGACAAAAGATATTTGGCTTAATTTACAGCAGAATAGATTTAATGAGGAGAAAACTTCCAAGGGTAAGGAGAATAAAGCCCTTCACAGTCCTGGGAGGCTGTGAAGTCTCTGCTGCTGGAGGTCTTTAATGAGAGATTGGGTTAGAGAAACCAGCTTCCCCAGGCTCCAGTTAGTCTTTGTGAATATTCCCCTTGCCTATTTCTTCAGGCCTTTGCAAACATACACATTAATTAAAGCAATAATAGAATCACAGAATCATTAAGATTAGAGAAGACCTCCAAGATCATCAAGTCCAACCATCAAACAAACACTACCATGACCACTAAACCATGTCCTGAAGGGCCATGTCTACATGTTTTTTGAACCCCTCCAGGGATGGTGACTCCAGCACCTCCCTGGGCAGCCTGGGCCAAGGCCTCACCACTCTGTCACTGAAGAAATTCTTCTTCATATCAAATCTAAACCTCCACTGGTGCAACTTCAGCCCATTTCCTCTCATCCTATCACTAGTTACTTGGGAGAAGTATTGTAGTATAAGTTGTTCCTTACCTAAGACTTGACAGAGTATAAAATGTTTTCTGATCTGAAAGCTTGCAGACAACAAACATTATTCAGACCTCAGTGGTAGTACGTGATCCTGAAACCCTCTTCTGTCCTTGCTCCTGGGATGTCTACTGAAAGGAAGATGAGCACGCTGGGGGAGGACAACAGTGCCATGGGTGGTATTCACCTGTGGTGTTACTCTAAAAGCCTAGTAGTCTTTCCTCACAACAGAGTACTTTCTTAGCTACATCCAAGGGGATGACAAATACGCCTCCTTTATTAATCACATGAGTCACTTGAGAACAGCAAAACATCAAACATTTTGAAAGGATTGAGCATGTCAGAATCTCTCCTGTTTTTTTCTGTATCTGTGTAATAGTCTTTGATTCGCTTCTGACTTCCCAAGTAGCTCAAGTCTGCCAAGAAGCCTAATCACTCAACACCAACCCACAAAACTGAAGAGACTTGGGTTCACTGTCGTTTTGAGTTAATACATCAGTGATGAGTCTAGTCCAAGAGCAGAAAAAAAAAAAGAAATGCCCGTTTTTCAAAGTTGTATGAGCCATTAAGAGGGGTAGCTCTGCTGGGACTAGTTTACATCTAAGTTAAACACCAGATACGAGGGGTTGTCTCTGTTGAAAAATAAGTAGTCTGTCGTTATACAGAAAACAGAGGCCTGTTTCTCTATGTACATGTGTCTAACTCACAATTTTGGCCCCAGAGGATGTGTCTGTTGAAAAGAGAAGGCAGAGATTGCCAAGAAAAAAGGCATGCCCTGCTCGAATGACAAGTATTGCTTTCCCCTTTCTCCTTCCTCCTTCCCCCCAAATTACATATATACACATACTGCTCCCCCTTTTATTTACTACTCAATTTTTTATTCAGATGGGCTGAACTGTAATCTCAGGAGTCCGAGTGCTGTGTTTAGCTTTTCTTCCTTCCATTGGAAACCTTACCATGGTTTTTTTCCACAGTAACTTCCATCAAACATCACCCTCTTTGTGAAGTCTGCTGCTGCTCACTGTCCTCTGAGGACCAAACTCAGCCTCTTAGTATTTATTAGTTAGACTCCAGGTAAGAAGTTTTGTCATGTGTTATGGTGACAGTCCATCAATTTTGCCAGGAACCTGCTGTTTTCCAGGATGCAGGATGTCTGAATTTTCCAGAATCATGGAATCCTTGTAATGCTGCTCAAAGGGACTTGGGGTCACCTAGTCCAGCCTCTTGCCTGGAGTGGGACCATTGGCCCTTTGCTTGCATTATGCACCTGTGCTCTGCTTCCTTCGGTGGGTTCTGCTGCAGTTCCTCAAGGCCTTGTTAAGCTGCACATGATGCAAAGGCATTTTCCATGGGCTGCTGCTCCTGGTAAGCTCATGGCCTGGGTAATAAATTAGCAGAGAGAAAGGAAACATCCAGAGAGATTTGCCTGAACAGAGCTGCAGCTTACCCTCTCCTGGTTCTCAGGGCCAGCCTCATCTCTGGCCATTAAGGGGCTGGAGTAGGTCCAGAGAAGCTGGTGAGGGCTCTGGGGTACATGGTTGGGAGTGGCTGAGGGGTGTGGGAGTGTTTAGTCTGGAGGAGAGGAGGCTGAGGGGAGATCTCCTTGCTCTCTACAACTTCCTGACAGGAGGTTGGAGCCAGCTGTGTGTTGGTCTCTTCTACCAAATAACCAGCAATAGGATGAGAGGAAATGGGCTGAAGTTGTGACAGAGGAGGTTTAGTTTGGCTATGAGGAAGAATTTCTTTGCTGCCAGAGTGGTGAGGCCTTGGCCCAGGCTGCCCAGGGAGGTGGTGGAGTCACCATTCCTAGAGGGGTTCAAAAAATGTGTGGGCATGGCCCTCCAGGACATGGTTTAGTGGTCATGGTAGTGTTGACTTGATGGTTGGACTCGACGATCTTGGAGGTCTTCTCTAACCTTAATGATTCTGTGATTCTAATGTTTCTCTGAATTTCCTCATTCTGAATGTTTTTCTTTCTTCTGCTTATGGAAGCAACCAGCTCAGCTACAGTGAGCTTCTAGGTGTTTCTTCCCCTCATGTTCTTGTTCTATAATGTGTCCAGTTTTTGAAATACTGCTTAACTATAGTTCATTATTGCACCGTGTCCCATGAAGGCCACGTGAACCATGTCTGATGTGTGTGTGGAGGCTGACCAGCTCCAGTTTTGCTGAGTATTTATCTGCAGCCTTTGCTGGGGTACTCTGTACAGCACTGTCACAAAGGAAGGAAAAGAGACTTAGTCGACAACAAATAGATGTTCATAAAAACCACACACAAACATAATTTCTGCTGTTTGACTGAAAGGAACCCAAAAATGAATGTACACGAGAACAGTGAGGTCACGGGGCTTTCTCTACAGCTGATGTGGGAGCACACCTATAATATTATATACAGCTGTGGGAAAGTTAATACTAGAAAAGTTTTCAACAAATTGGGGTGAAACCTTAGAGGAAAAACATCAAAATCGATTCTGTGGTTTGTTTTTCTGTAGGGAAAATGAAAACATGTTGGAGTTAAGAGGGGTGATCTTTTGTGCACACATATTTGATTTGTTTTGCCAGCAGGGGTGGGGAAATTTTTCAGAGCAGTGTGAAGGGAGACCATAAACAGGAGGGAGGAAATACAGACAAGGAAGCCTCAGCAAAATTTCAGAACTGGTTTCCTAAGAGTGAACTGTGGGACTGAATAATCTTGTATGGGAGGTTATTGAAGCTGCATTGCCTGAGATGTTTAAATTTGACTGGGCAGAGCTACAGGGGGAATAGATTTCTGGCAGCAAGTCCTCCTTGGCAGTGCTTTGGAGGTACAGCTTGGTCCAGCACTTTGGGAAGTCAGCTGGGGAAGTCTTTGAGCTCACTCTGGATCAGACCTTTACTGACTGAAGAGATAGCTTCTGTTTCTGTGATCCCAGTCGTGTTCAAATGTCTGTGCAGCTTTTCAGGTTTCCTAGACTGGAGGAGGGGGTGAATGATGGGACCACATTTGGCATCATTGTTTAATCATCTCAGACTACTGCTTGTAAACACTACCTTAAAGAATATTTTTTAAGTATGAGTTTAAAAAAGATTCCCCTTTTGAGATGGAAAAGTATCTTTTTCCTTTCCTGGATTTTCGTAAACACGGTTTTAACCTACATAGATTTTGTTAATATTAAGTTGCAATATTCTTCTGTCTGCGTCCCTCCTGTTATTTGTATTTCTCTTCTTTATACACAGCCTCTGTAACATGAACCTTGGTGGTCTTGAAAAAAACCCAAATATAGATTTGCTTGATAATGTGCAATGTAAATACAATTAGTGGCTCGTGCCTTGCTTATTTGTTTGTTTATTTTACTAACAGAAAAAGGTCTGCAGAAAAATAACGCGTACCAAATTCGGGTCATGGGAAGGAGCTACAATATATCCCTAGGTCGGCTACCTCAGATCGTGTAAACTGCTCGTGGTCTTTCAATTCCAGAGCAATAAAAAGTGGTATTTTTAGCCTCACAACTTTAAATAACGCAGTAGGATCCCCTGATATCGTGAAGTCTGTGGGAAAGAGCTGTGGCATATTGTTCTTCCTGCCTCGTTTCCCTGCCATATGTAGTTAATAGAGCCATAGTTGGCGGGGTGGCCGTGCGGGAGGAGAGTTGCAGGGTCTCTGGCTCTCACAGTTCCCCTATCTCTGCAAATCGGTGGCTTAAACAATGGAGCAAGTTCTTCACAAATAAGTGGATCCCTTGTGCTGGCACGTGGCAGCCTGCCTGCCGCTTAGCTTCTTGGCAGAAAAGTCTCTTTCTTAGGTAGTTAAAGCTTTCCTCTCTGAAATTAGCTCTTGTCAAAGTTTATATAAGTCTTTGGTGCTAAAGCATTCTTTTTTTTTTTTTTTTCCATTAAGAAAAATGACTTAAATCTATACAACTCTATTTGTGTTCCTAGAACTGTTTGGGAAAATAGCAGCTTTTCTGTTGTTGTTCCGTTGGGTTTTGTTGGTTTCTTTGTCATCCTCTGAGCTTTGGCACCCTTGACGCTTTACTGCTTATTTCTGTGGTAAATGGGAAGACACTTTTTCAGTCGTTGCACAGCGTGCTGCAGCTGCACAGAAACAGAGACAGCCCCAACCCTTCTTCTGCCTTGCCCAAAATCCACAGGGCAGATTTGTGGCCACCATTTTGGATCCTCTCCTGAACGCGAATTCTTTCCCACAGCCATTTAAGCCTTTCTAAATGTGTTTTTTTTTCCATTGGAAAGACACATTTAGGCATTAAACATGTGCTCAGAGTGTGTCTTAACAGTTTAAAGAAAAGGAAGAAATATTTTAAATGGGCCCAGCAGACTCGTTTCTCTTTTCCCTCGGGGGAGCATCCTCCTGGGGAGGCTCTGTGTGCACATACCCCAGCTGGCACTCACCTCTGCAACGGGCCACGCAGCGGTGCGTTGGCATGCCCAAATTTTACTCAAGTGAGGAGTTGTTCAGAACTTCAGCCCAGAAAGGAAGTGTTGTTCTGAGGCAGTTCTCTTTCTGTGTGGGTATTTGTTTGCTGGCATCTCGAGGAGGGATGAAGCAGGTTAATCATCATCCATTTTATGAAATACTCCTACTGAACTCAATCTGTGCTGCCCTTCAAAGCCCTGTGGAGTGATTTCCATATTGATTTTTGACTAAGACAGTTTTTTCCTATTCTCTGGTACTCACACAGTTCCTATCACTGGGAATACCCCAAAGCCTTATGATCTTTGACATAATTTTCCTCACTGCATTCCTTCTGAGCACGCAAAAACTGCTCTTCCCATTGTACAGTAGGGACATGGAGACGTAGGCAGGCTAAATAACTTTGTCCAGTATAACACCAGACACTAAGAGATGTTTATCCAGGATTCAAACCTTGAGGTCTCCTTGCTTGGACAGGTGCTGTCACCTCCAGGCCATTGGCATGGGGCCTGGAGGGGGTGGCAAAACTGTTGGGGGATGTATATTTCTATCAGCACAGTGGAAGCTGCTGGTCACACTGGTATCAGAGTCACAGTGTCATGCTAGGTATGGAATCTGGGTTTTACACACAAGGTGTCAAAATACCAAAGACCACACAAACTTCCGGCATCCCACCGCTCTCATTCTCCACCCAGTTTTGTCCTTCCAGTCTCTGTTTTTTGGCCTTGTGACATGATTTTGTTCCAGGCAGTATTTCATTGTCAGAACAGCTGAAGCCATGAAAGGTAAATGGACACAAACCCCCAAATGTCCAGAGCATGTGCATTTCTCCAGGTCCAGTCTGGCCCAAGGGAATATCTGGATTCCCAGTACCAGCATCTCCCACTTATCACTCCTTGGTTCTGCCAGTCTGATGTGCCTCCTTTTAGCTTGTTACTCCTACCAGCTGGGCTCTAGGTGATGGTCAAAGGGTCTTTTCAATGTTCCTCTGAGATAATTCCCAGCACTTTCTCCCCCGGTTTTTGGGGTCTTTTTTTTTTTTTTTTTTGTTTCAAAGCTGTTAACTTGGCAATGAGCAGTTTGGTGATGAGGCAGTGGTGGTGGATGGAGGTGAGGAGGATGAAGGAGTGCTTTTGCCTCCTGTCACCTCTCCACTGGGTGAAACTACCTCATCTCACTGGTGTCTTACTCCAAACACTGCTAAGGACAAGGAGCTTGACCCCATTCCCTTTCAGGGTGGGGTTCAAACTCTAGTTAAGAAATCCTGATTCATATGTTTAGCAGACAAATGTTTGGGCTGATTTTTTATTACCCTTTTTAATGTTTGTAATAAATTTTGTAATAAATCTGATTTTTAGTTGGAAATCTTTATAGCAACATATCTTTTAAGAAATACTTCAGTGGAGAAAGACTGTTCTTAAGTGAGGAGAGGAATTTTCTCATCTGCTCTAACTGGAGCTGCTTAGCATTTGGATGCCCCTTTCCTGTAGCATTTGGTGTGTTGGGGTGGGACATTTAACCCCACACCAGCAATTGAAGAGATGTAGCCTTGAAAAAATCCAAACCAGCCCAGCTGTACTTTTAGCAGGGACTTCCTCTGACACCATTGCTACAGTGCTGAATACTCAATTCAGCTTTTAAGTATGACATAGCAAAAAATGATGAGATATAGGAAAGTATAACCACAGACATTGACTTAGTGCCTGTGAAATGAATTCAGCTGTTAAGTATGACATAGCAAAAAATGTCTGTGGTTATACTTTCCTATATCTCATCATTGACTTAGTGCTTGTGAAATGCTGCATTTAATGTTTTTTGATCATCTGTGCAATACTTAACATGCAGCACAGACACCCCATTCCTACATAGTGTGTGCTTGAAGCAATTTTTTTCATGTACTTTGGGTTAGCTGTTCCTGTTTTGAGCACTTTGTGTTTTACATGTCCTCTTCTGCCATGAAAAGGCAATGAATTATTTCCAATTAGTTATAATATGCTCTTATTCTGTCAACATAGAGCAGACATCCTGGTTGTCTTTCTGTGTGACACAAATTTTCACACTTTCTGCAGTTCATGTAATTAACTGCCAGATAATGGCCCGCTTTCTGGGCACGGGACTGGGATTCATGTGCATGTTATCCCAGATTTTAAAATAATTGGCCCTGTACATGTTGCAGAGTTTGGAACTTCGTGTTGGAAAGCAGCATTGACTCTTGGCAGAGCTTCCTGGCTCCGAGCAGGGTGAGTTTCTGTCCACAGCAGCTCTGCTGAACAGCGTGAAGGGGGTTAATGCTGATAACCCTGGAGAAGGCTCCTGGCTGCACGGCAGGGAACTGACCCAGCCTGGCTGAATCAGCAGGGAACTAATAGAAGTTTTCTGCTCTATTCAGAGCAGGGTAGTCAAGCATCTGAACTTCCCACCAAACTCTGTTTTCTATTGTGCTTTTGATGCCAGCTCTCTGTAGCACTCGGCGCTAACAGACAAACATTTGCAACTCCATCTTTCCAATTCTGACTACATGGCATTTAGTCTTAAAAACCCCATAAATCTGTAACAACGCCAGTCGTGTTTAAACAGCCTGTTTGGGGGAAAGGAGCTTTGCTATTTACAACTAAGGGCGTTCAATACATTTCAGAATAGAGTGTGTAAATAAATAGAGCACCCTTGTAGCCTGAGATAATGCTACCGAGTTAATCTCGTCTCACGTTTTCTTTAGAGGTAAAGCTTCTAAGTTTTGATTAGGGCAAATGTCATTTTTATCTGTCTTTAAAGCACCAATCTGTATAAACAGAGGACCTTTTTTCTGCTCTCAGTTCCTCTCTGTAGTCCTGAGCACTGCTCTTTGCTTAGCTCGAGCATTTTGCATGAACATCCCAAAAAAAGAGAACAGATTTTGACTTTCATGTTAATGAAGCCCCAAGCTCATTTTCCTTTGTGACATTTTGCTTTATTTTCTTCTCAGTATACAGTTTGCCTTTGAAAGTAATTTTTTAAAAAAGCAAAAGTACGTGAAAAAACCCTGCTATTTTACATCTATCTGGAGATGAGGCTGAACTCTGAATGCTGGAAATACACTGTTGGGTGGATTGCTAAACATATATTGCAAGAATTTTGTGCATCTGTGCTGGGACACAGAGCAGCGTGCAGAGCATGAGAGCAGAGGAAGGTTTTGCCTTTGTGAGCAGGGCAAGAAGACAGCCCCTCTGTAAAAACGTGTATTCCATCTGGATCTACCAGTAACTCTTGACCTAGCCCAGACAACTGATTGACATAACGAACAAGGGGGATCGGAGCTCAAATACTTGGCAGAAACAAAACTGCCTTGTCCTGACTGTCTCTGATCCCTCAGTTGGAGTCTTTTCGAAAATCATAAGGATGGAGACCCTGTGTTGAAAGACTGTCTGGTAAGATACTGTTGAAAAGAGGCAGGGGGAAAAGAGTTCCTGAAGAATTTAGAGCCTTGTTGATCTACTAACCCCATTGAAAAGACTAGCTGAAGCAGAAAGTCCCAAAAGGGTTAAGTGGAGGCAGGTGTTCAGTGGACATGATAAACTATATCCCTTTCAGCTCTCCAGAAATATCTCATTTCTCCTGTGGAAGGGAGAGCGATGACTCGATGCACCTCTTTATACCTAAATACTTTCTAAGGGCTAAGTTTCCCTGATACCTGTTGTAAATATTCCCCTTCAAAAAGAAAAATAAAAAAGCTTTCTCTGAGGGACCAGTGCTTACCGATTAGATGGTGGTGGATATTTTTTTCGTATCAGGAAGAGTTAATTAGTTTGATAGCAGCAGGCATTTGTGTGCAGCTGGCCCCCAGCAGATCCTGTGTGTCTCCTGCTGTGCTGAAGGCCGGCTGGGTGTCAGGCCCTGAGCTGGTGCAGCCAGGTAGTGTTCCCTGCTCTGAAATGCTGAGTATGAAGGGTGGCCCCACATCCACCACAAGACTGGAGCTCTTTTCCGGATGAGCAATATCAGTATCCTAATTTGCAGTGTGTTTGAATGCATGTCAACAGAAGGGGTTATTTTAGGCTACAGAAAGTTTATCTTGAAGTACGCTTGATAAAAGAATATCCTTTTTGTTCCTCTCCCCATTACACCTAGACTCTGATTCCTGTTCTGTCCTTCTCTCCTGGAGCAGTGTGCAGGATCTAGCCTGTGTTCCCTCTTTCTGTGCTTATTTTGCCCTTTGTCTCCTTGTTTTCCTTCCCCTCTTCCAGACATGGCAAACTGAAGGAATCAAATTCAGGCTTGTGAGAGCTCCTCCCTTGTTCTTTTCTGCCCTTAATGTGTGGATTTTACTGGACATCTTGAGAAGGTTGACAGATGGGATATATGGAACACTGATAAGGTTAATGGGACATCAGGAGAAATATTAAAATCCTGATTTATATGGGTGCATCTCACAAACCCAGAAGCCCTTTTGATCTGTAGGTGAAAGCTGAAAAATCTCAGAACTTCCCAGGATGTGCTTGTACGCTGTGGGATCTACTCTGTCCTTTGCAGTGTGGTCCCACAGCCCATGGCAAATGTTTTGTGCTGGGTGCCCAGAGCCACGGCTGATTTGGGGTGGAGCTTGTTTGGACTTCATCTGGTATGGCTCATTAGCTTATTTCTGTCCTTCTCCTTTCCCCTTCCATTTCTCCAGCGCTTGTAGGGTTGGTTGCATTTAGTTTTCCTTTCTCACAGTAGGCCTGGTAAAAAAATAATAGAACATTTCAAGCATTTAAAAAAACCCCAGGAGTTTGTACAAGTTTTGGAAGTACTGACTAATTTTTCCTTGGTTTTGTCTGATTTATTTAAATGTGAAATATTACGGCACACGTTAGCGTGAACGGAAGATTCCAGGATTATTTCGTTTACCAAAATGAATCTGAATTTATCAAAAGCTCCTGACATCTTGAGGCAGGCACGACGCGTCCTTTGTGTTCCAGTCGAGGGCTGGCTCCCAGCCACGAGCCTGTGAAGGATCGTTTTCACCCGAGGCCTCTTGTAGTTGGAGGAAATCAATCTTGTGTGATACAAAATGCCTGAGCTTTGGAGGCATGTCCATCTTCAGGAACTTCAAACTCATTCCCTTCCTTTCAGGGACTTGGCTTGAAGGCAAAGGCTGAACTCTGTTCTTGTCCAAGAAAAATGAACAAGCCTTGTAAAGATGCTTTCTCCTCTGACTGGATGTCTATTGAGCTGGAAGATTTTGACTTCTCCCTGGAGTAGGGAAGATGTGGGTGGCCTTCAGCAGAGATGAGGCTGCTGAACAATGCGGCCATTGTTTGAGCTCCTCCAGGAGGTAGCAGAGTGTTGCTTTAACATGGCGGTTCTGTTTCTGGTGGGCTGGTAATACTGAGGCATTGCTTTTTGTCTTGTAATTATAACAGTATTAGCTCAAGTCTTCTTCCTTGCTAATATCAGTTAATGAGTAATGTTGATGGGATAGCATCTGGGTTACTCCCTTCATATGCAGGGGTAGGAATCTGTAAGTGTGGAATCAGAAAACCCGTGTTTTTGCAGGGAATGAATTTGAGGCAGCAGCTTTGGAATGCTCTCTGCATTAGGGTGAAAAAAGAACAAAACAGAAATCCAACTGGCATCTCGAGTCTGATTGTGCAGCCAGTGATCCCCAGGGACCCAGTCTGGGGAGCTGGGGTGCCAGCAGTCGTGTCCTAGTGACGAGGTACCCCCTTTAGAGCAGGGCTGGAGTGAGGACTCAGCGGGTCTTTGCAGAGTGAATTGCCTCAGGCCTTCTGTAGTTGCTCCCTTTTCTCCTTTTTTTTCATTACAACACGATTAATTTTGGAGGTGATTTAACACAGACTCCTGTTTTCTAGTTGTAATTTCTTTCTGCTGTTATTTAGGGAAGAGCTGTTGTGTTCTCTGCTCAGGAGACAGGAGCACACCTAGCTGAAGGCCTTCATGGTGGAAGCCTTTGTGTTTCTGAGAATCTGCAGTTTGTTCCGTTTCCCCACAGCTGTTGTTGGGAAAAAAAACCTGTAATTCCTTCAAGTTGGTATTAAAATAAGCAAATAAGTCTGTTTTCTCTTTGCTGGCTTACACAGCATTTTACCTTATAAATCTTCAGTTTGAAGCATGTGGAATCTGGACCAATATCCACGGTGACACGTTACACACACATGGCACAGCTGTAAGTCTGCGAGAGGTGAAATCTGGATGTCACTGAAGTGCACACAAAACTCTGGAATGCAGCAGGTCTGAGATTTCATGCTTCCTCCCCGAAGTTCTGCTGGGTGAACTGCTCCATCCTGGGTTTTGGCGGTGTTGGAGTGGGCTTTTTTATTTGTTTGGATTTTGTT
Source organism: Merops nubicus (assembly GCF_000691845.1). Lineage (NCBI taxonomy): Eukaryota > Metazoa > Chordata > Aves > Coraciiformes > Meropidae > Merops > Merops nubicus. Next base: position 94,395 of record NW_008611702.1, on the reverse strand, counting down.
TTTCAAATAAGGTAAGGCTAAGCAGCTGCTGCTGCTGGAGTCGTTCAGAATGAGTCATAAGGGGCTGTAGAGATGGAAAATATTTTTAAATAATTGCAATTTGATTAAGAAAACATACACATAATTTTGAGGTGGTTCAGGACATAATGGATGTGTGGCCCTGCTTTCTCAGGTCTGCAGAGCCTCCACCTTGCTCCAGAGTGTGTATGACTAAAGATGCTCTGCACTCCTGCTGAGCAGCCAACCCCAACGTCCCCTTCGTGGAGAACGCTGTGCACGTGGTGCCCTGTCCCACGGGGAGGGAGGGAAGAGCTCCTCCGAGACTGTGCTGTGGGAGGGCTGAAAATGGAGTGAAGGGCTCACTGCTGAAGGTGGGATGCTTTGCTCTCCAAGGAGGGCAGCAGGCTAAAGGCGTCAGAATGGTCAGGGAATCATGGAATCGCTGTGGTTGGAAGGGACCTCTAGGATCATGAAGTCCAACCTTCATCCCAACATTTCCCTAATCACTAGACCATAGCCTCAGGTGATGCTGTTTGTGTTACTAGCTACAATTCTTGGTTCTGCAGAATCATCTTTGCTTCATCTCTAGCACTGTGCTCCCAGACTCTACCATGTCAGCTTACTGAAGGAAAGCTCAGAACCTGGTGTTGCCACCTTGAGGGGAAAGGTGATGACCACTCGGGCTGTTCCTTTCTGCCATTGTGACACATCTTCATAAATCCTCATCTCTGCAACTTGGGGCAAGAGTAAGAGAACATCAGAGCTGGTATAGTCGTACACAAGAGCAAGGGACCTCTAGACCACACTATTACTTAGGTGATCGAATAGCTCTCATGGAATTGATGTTACCTGTGGTCTTCAAGGATGTTCAGCCACTTGTGGTACAGCTGATCCTGCTTTCATCTGAAGGGAGGGGAGAGGTGATATCTCCAGCATGCCCTCAGCTCTGCTCTATGTAGCACCCTTGCAAAGATCTACAAAATGGGAATCACCATATGGTAATGAATGCTGGAAATAAAGTTGCAGAAAGTATAGGTTTGTTAGACTTCCTGTAACAAAAAGATGAGGATCCTTAACTCCTCACCAGTGATTGTCCTGCTTGTTTTTGTTGGACCCACTGTTGAAGAAGGTATCTACAGGGTAACTGATGACCTGTCTTTGCTTTGAGTGGCAAGTCACTCAACTGCAGACTCATTGTTCAGTTTTCAGCCACTCACTCTAAGAAGGACCTTGAGGGGCTGGAGCGTGGCCAGAGAACGACAACGAAGCTGCTGGGGAAGGGTCTAGAGCCCAAGTGTGGGGAGGAGCAGCTGAGGGAGCTGGGGGTGCTGAGCCTGGAGCAAAGGAGGCTCAGGGGAGACCTTCTGGCTCTGCACAGCTCCTGACAGGAGCCTGGAGCCAGGGGGGGGTCGGGCTCTGCTCCCACGTGCAAGTAATAGGACAAGACAAAACAGCTTCAAGTTGCTCCAGGGGAGGTTTAAGTTGGACTTGAGGAAGAATATTTTCCCCTGACAGGTTTGTCCAGGTCTGTGCCAGGGTGCCCAGGGCAGTGGTGGAGTCCCCACCCCTGGAGGGGTTTCCAAGCCGTGGAGATGTGGTGTGAGGGACACGGGGCAGTGGGGACCTGGCAGTGCTGGGGGAACAGTTGCACGTGATGATCTGGAAGGTCTTTTCCAACCTAAATGATCCTATGAGTGTATGACTTGTCTGTCTTTGTTCCCTGAAGTATTTCTCTGAGTTGTTACCGTGGAAGTTGTCACAGTGTCTGCCTACCACAGCTTTTTCTTCTGGTATTTATTTTCCAGAAGAAAACAATGGATGTAGTGGATAAATGAGCAAGAACACGAACATCAGCATTGAGTTAAAGAGGGAGTGATGGTTCTTTTTGCTGTGCTTGTGTCGGATAAGTTGGGCAAAATGTCATGGCATTTGGATCTATTCTTTTCTTCCTGCCACTTTCAAATGTCCCTCTCACTTGCCTGCCTGCAGTGCTGGTTTCATAACAATAATTCAGAGAACTTGCATGGCGAGTCTGCAGGTTTTAAAGCAAGTTTCAAAGAGCAGTTGAAGCACACAGCCCCGAATGCTAGGTGAGCCCTGGCCTCTTCTCACCACAGCAGAAGTGGAGCAATGGCTTGGCAAGGGCAACAGAAGAAGTTACTGTTAGAAGCAGCATGAGGAACTAGAGGCTGCTGCCTCCAAAGCCAGTGTCCACGCTCCCAGGCACATGACACAGCTCACCACCGTGCAGCAGGGGTTTAGCAGCTCTAATGCTGAGCATACATCACCATTAGTCTCCCTCCAGCAGCCTATCTATTTTCTTTTGCTGTATTTTCTCCCTGAAAGCTGCAAGCAGCTTCAGTAATTCTTGGGAATAAATCCCATTTCATCCAAGAGAGCCCCTGGTCCACAGCAGAGTTTCTCTTTGCAGCTCTGGCTGGGCTTTAATGCTCCCAAGGAGTCAGGAGTGGCTGCACTGTGCTTCCTGCCCAGATGGACAAACAGCACTGGGATGAGGCACATTCCTAGCATTATTCTGCAGTGATAAGATCTGTTAAGCTACCAGGACAGTCCTCATTTGTTATGTTGATTCATAACTTTATTAATTCCCAAGGAGCTCATTGATTTGAGAAATCCTGTCGGGAGCAGAGTGCTGTGAGAAGGACTTGTAAGCACATGTATGACTGTCACATAAAAATGGAGCAGCCTGGTCCAGTGCCTCACCACTCTTTCAGTGAAATTCTTCCCAATGTCCAAATGAAGGGGATGACATTGTTTTGAACCTCCTAACCTAATATTGCTACAGGTTGCTACCTGTATTTTTGCTTATTAAAGTAATATTTTTGCTTATTAAAGTGATAAGAATTATGAAATTCTCAGAATAACTTGCACAAATCTCTCTTTCTTGAAATAAACCAAACTGAGACTTTTTCAGATGGAGAATTTTGCTTTCTATTATTTAAACCGACATTTCTATGATTTCATGATTTCAGTTTATAAGACTGTGATTTTATTCCTAGCACTTAATGAATCTGTTGTTACGATGCTTACATCTAATTATTAACCATTGCATATGGTTGGCTTGTAGGCTGTTTGTGTAAATATCCAGATTTGTCATGGGTTACAGAAGAGCTCTGTGTACAATCCAAATCACCAAATCTGAATGTGTTACCTTCAGCCTTTTTTCCTCACTTAGAGATTGTTTCTTTTAATTTGTACAAAAAAGAAAATGGATAAAGTCAGTTAATGCTCAACTTTGATGGTGAGGTTGAGTGACTTGCTGTAGATGACTTAACAGGAACAGTAAACATTGTTTTTTTGAGGAAAGTACCTCTTTATTGTAAAATGAGACATGATGGGTAGGAATGCTGCTTCGTTGTACTATCATCTTCACAGTGGTACAGAAATACTTGTTTAGTTTTCTTCTGAGGCAAGACTGATGTACAATGGTGAGATGTTATTACTGATTGCAGAGAACTGTTTTTACACAAATAAACATACACCTGCTTTTAGTGTTCACCTTTAAAATAGTCCTCAAATGGAAATATCAAGGTCATAATTTCAGTGAATTAATGCAGCTTAGAGGCATATAAACTGAAATCCCACATTACTTGTGTGGTTGCCTTTTGCCAGGCAAGAGGCATTTAATCAAACACTAGTTATATGCCTACATAATTTTAACACTTTGGGGGTTGTAAATGTGACTTTTGTTCCTGTGCAGTTTTGAAGCAGTCCATAGAATGATTAAGAAAGGAACTCTGAGTGAAACAGCAGATAAAGAAGGTGTCTCAGTGCATTCAGCCAGGAGCAAGGAGCACACATTGCTCTCAGCAGTTGGTTGCATTGATTTAAACAGGGGAGTGCTTTAGACCTTCCCAGCAACTCCTCCTGTGTCTATTCATGTGCCTTTGAGGTATCAAACCTCAGCCTGAAACCTGTGCTTGGTGTGATGGTGAGCAGTTGCTGTTGGCATCAAGTCTATAGGCCCAAATAGGGAGAGGGCATGTGGATTGTGTGGGTAAACCCCCTCCAATTCTTTGCCATGCAGAGATGTAAAGCAAAAGTTACCAAGCAGGAGACAATAGTCTGTCTAGATTTATTAGCCAGGGTCTTAGGGTGGCTCAGGCTGCTCTCTGATGGTGGCATGAAGCAGAAGCTTGCACTGGCACTCTCCATTTTAGCAATCCATCTTGCAGTTAAAATAGCGGACTTGAGGCTCAATCCTTCTCACAGATTTGAAGTTAATTGGTACTAGGAGTCTGCTAATTGGGGGATGTCATTAGGCATGTTTAAGAGTCTTTTCAGTTCCGCTGGTTTTTTTAACTCTAAATTTCCTTGCTGCCAAACCCAGGAAGATGCCTCCCGGTGAGCACGCCAGTGCTGCAGACAGAGCTCTGAGCTGGCTGAAGCATACCAATGATTTCTCCTGCATTTGTGAGAGCCTCTTAGGCACAACAGTTTAATAAACATCTGACCTACCCTGGGAGCTTTACTGTAGCTTAGATTGTCTTGACTCGGTGACTCAGGAGATACCAATCCAACAAACTGTTGATACTTCTAATTTAGCCTTTTCTGAGTTTCTATCAGCAGTCTGAGCCTAGCCAGAGTGGCCGCCCACCTCCTCCCTTGACAGATTATTTAATTGTGGTCAGTTCTGGGTAGTTACGATTTATGATCTGTTGGTTGTGTTCATGAATGCTTTGGGACTGGTGCTCTTTTCTTGGGCTGAGTTTGTCCAGATGTATCAATATTTTGGTTTGGATGATATAAAATAAATGGTTAAGATTAACTGTCTGTGACATTCTCTTTTAACAATGAAGTAGAATCATTTTTCACATCAGGAGATGTCTTTAAAACAAATATTGAGGTTTGCAGAATGGTTATAGCAGCCCGTGCACAAGTGACTTTCCATTAGGCTTTGCTGGATCACTGCTAGACGGTGAGAAGACCTCGGGGAACAGGTTTGTGATGCTCTGTGATAAAGGCTTCAGGCTGTGCAAGGATGACCTAAGTGTGGAAGGAGAGAGTGGGATCTTTTCAGCTCTCGGGCAGCTAATGCTGCTTTAATAGGAGATGAGCTGGGAAATGGTTGGGACAATTTTGTGATGAGAACGGAAAAGCTATCGAGTGAGTTTTAGTTCCTTGGCTCTCAACAAGCAGAGCAGGTCAGATCTGTGAGGGCTGATGTTATCTGGAGCTCCTCAGAGCCTGCTCCTTTGTGGCTGCCCTTCCTTAGGGAAATGTCACTGGGTTGTGTGCCGGGGCTGCTGAATAGAGGGGTGCTGAGGTGCTTGCATTACAAAACCACGGAGCCAAGGCTGTTAATGGGAACAGAAGAGCCCATTTCCCCTGGGTTTCCGTTTCTCCGCAGAAATGGGTTTCTGAAAATCAGATGAAAACTCATCTGAGTAGTCTCAGACAATGGAAGACGTGCTGATTCCCATCAGTGGGTGTGAAACCAAGTCCCTGCTAAAGAGCTGTGCTTCAGCGTGTGTTTGATGTTTGTGGAACACACCAGGATAGTTTATTGGGTGTTTGTCAGGTGCTTGATCACTTCATAGTCCTTGGGTTCAGAAGACAGACACAGGCCTTTTAGGCTGGACCAAAGGTAGGTGTAACTGGGCAGCTTGTCTCTGGTGATGGATGTCCAGTGGAGGACACTTGGGAAAAGGTGTAAGAAACTGCATGAACAGGATCCTCCCAGATTCAGACTTCTTCAGCTGGAAGTGGGTTCTTAGTTTTGTGATTTGATGTCAGAAAATTCGGTACAATGAAAACGAATGTAGGATGTAGAGATAGAGTAAACCTGCTGTGACAGTATAAAAGAGGGCACATGGTTTCTTTTGGGGAGCAGTGAGAGCAGTTAACTCCTTGAAACATGAATTTGTGCATTTAAAATGATTCCACGAGGGTCGGAAGGATTTTCTGCAGAAGGCATTAACTGGGTCAGGCTGGCTTCCAGAGGTGAGGTGTGACAGCATGCCATAAGTTTGAGGTGGGGAACACTGGGAACGAGGTGATGTAAGTGTGAATTAGCCAGACTGGGCTCTAGGAAGTCCTGACCCTCTGATACTTTACGAAAGTACAAGTAAATTGGCTACTTTGGGGCTGAAAACAGTTGGATTTTTCGAAGAAAGGGCTATTTCCACAGGATTTAGGTCTTTGATATTTCTCAATTATTTTGTTTTCCTAACCTAGAGAAAGCTTTGAGTATGTAAGACTTGCAAAGCCTTTTTTTTTTTTAAGAAAGCCAATCTGATAATAATAAAAGAAAAACTACAGCAAAAGAAACACTTTATTTTCTTGTGTGTTTAATATTTGATGGGGCTGTCATGTGCACTTCCAGTAGGATGGAGGTAATTAAAGACCAAACGTTTGTTTTGTCTCTGCCTATTAATCAACACTGATAAACCAGCCTAAACTCTTAAATCTTCGGGGGGAAAAAAAGTAATTTTCTGTGAGAAACATGCATGTATAATTCAGAAACTCTGAAGCTGGTTTAGCTACAGGCAGTGAATTTTCTTCTAAAGTGGAATTTCACCTTTTAAAAGAGGATATCTGGTTACTCTAATCTTTCTTTGTGCAAGCCTTTTGGTTTATTACCCATACCCCTGGTGTGTTCTAGTCTTTCAGTGGCAATGCCCTGGTTAAATCAGAGATATCTTATTATTTATTTTTAAAAACCTGTTGCTTGAGTTACTGGAGGTGTGGCTATAGTGAGAAGTTGCACACTTCATTTGATGCTGATCACTTTACCTTTGAAAGTATTTGCCTAAGCTTTCGTTTGGTTTGCTAACTGATTATATAGAAGTGACAGTAGTTTAATTAGCAAACGCAGTTTGTATTTATGGAAAGTGTTCACATGCTGTCTTTTGTGAAAGCTGGAGAATTCAAGAAGGAACACAATGTTTCCCACAAACCATACGTCTCCCCAATTCCAGTCTCTCAGCAGCTGGACTAAAAAGGATTTTAATACAAGTTATGTGTTTAATTAGGAAAGGGAGCCTTGGCAGATCTTCTGACTTATAGTTCATTTTAAAGTCTTCCAAAAAAAAAAGAAAAGAAAAAGGGAAAAAAGAAACCAAGCCAATTTGGTTTAATTGTCATGTATAAATTAAGAACTCATTTTTTTCCACTTCACAAAGCTATCTTCTCCAGCCCCTCCTGATGGATTGCAAGGGCCAATGACTTCCAAATGAGGGGCCGGGGCTGGAATTCGGCAACGAGCTCTGGGGAGCTCCCCAAGGCCCCGCGCTGCCCTGGCCCTGCTGCCCGTCCCCAGGCCACAGCCTGGCCCTTTCACAGTGCTCTGCAAGCAGCTGCTCCATGGTTCCTCCCCAAAACAGTTGCCCAGCCCAAGGAGAAGGTGGTCTTCCAAGAACTCAAACCCTGCTGAGCGTCGACTGTGGGTAGGAGAATGTCTTGCAGAAGTTTCATGCGTGGAGTGTCCACCCTGCAGGTTCCGCAGGAGGCCAGGCTCTTACAGGCTCTCCTTGGAGGTTCTCTACTGCTCTCCCTTCAAACTGCTAAATCATTTTGGGTGGTAGGAAGTCATTCCCTCTGTACCAGTTCTGCGTGGGGCAAGATTAGTATAACAAGATCAGAATAAATGAGTTTAAACCACAATAATTTAATGCAAGAGTACAAGTTGCCTACCAGTTCCTTTTATTAGGTTTAAACTCTTGGTAACAAATGTGAAACAAATTGGAAAGAGAAGGGTTGCTTCAAGCTGGCTGAAATGTTTTTAGTGTCTTCACCGGGCAGTCCGTGGTGGATTTGAGCTCTGAGATTGTTACTCAGCAAGTTGAATTTTAGAAAAACAGTGATATTTCTATCTCTGTCCCTTGGCAGCCCTCATTTTCAGGATGTGGGGCTGAATACAGCTAAGGATGGATGATTCTTATTTTTTTTTAATCTAAGAGGGGGAAGTTCCAGGGGTGTCAGAGGTTAGTCCCCTCATTCATTAACTCCTTTTAAGAACTGCCATGTGTCACTGGGCAAGGCACCGTCGCTGCCTCGCTGTCTCCTCCTTGCCCTCAAGAAGCCAAAATGTTAAACTGATGGAGCTCGCTAGATCTACACAGAAATTCTTCATGTCTGGCCTAGATGTCTAACTAAATTTGGTATGTATCTTGTGGGCTGGGACAAGTGCTGGAAGCTATTAGAATGCTGAACAAAAAGCTCTATTCAAGGACTATCGCCTTCCTGCTGGGGTAATCCAAGTATCAAAAATTTAAAAATATGAGGTAGGAGACTGTGGCTGCCACAGACGAGAACTTTTAAAGGTGTCTAGAACATCCACTCACTTTAAAATGTTGCTTCTATGGTATATGATTAATTTGAAAAATGCAACAAAGAATCCCAATATAACATATACATATCTATCCAATTAAAGAAAATTGAACACTTTTAATAAAGTGGAGTTGCAAGCTGGTAAAAATTTTCTCTTGTCACTCAAAGTTAGGACAGGAAAACATTTTTCTTTCCCTTGAAATAGCTGTATTTATTATATCTGACCTGTTTAACATTGCTGGTTTTACTTAAGAACTAGAAAGAAACAAATGCTTTTCATTGTTTGATGCCTTTTTTGTAGCGTGAAATTGTGTTACCAAGAAAAATAATGTAGAAATGGTTTCCAAAACACAGCCCAGAATAATCAAATGGGGTTTTTTTTATATAAAATGAAGCTGGTTCATCCTAATTGTTTGAATCTATTATAAATTATTTACTTTCTGAACAGCAGCTTGTTCTCATTTTTAAACTTTAAGTCAGCTAGATATGGTTTTTAGTTTCCAGTAGTTTCTTCAGGAAGGGTGAAAATGCAGTGAGAATACCTTTAGTGCTTAGAGAAAACCAGCCCATATAAACTGGTTCACCTTCCAGTTGCTTTATCCCATCTATTAGTTGCTTTTGTTTGCTAATGAAAAAGTTGTAGACAGTGAGAGAGCTGCTGAACTCCATTCTGTGCTTGGTTTACTTTTAGTGTATACTTCAGGCTATATTTTTGAGATATTTATACAGATTTCTTTTCTTTGGGTGTCATGTACTGTAATAGATTTGCCTGAAGAGCAGACCTGCACCGTGCGTGGCTGAGCTAAACATCTTCAGTCATTCCCCAGCCAAAAGCCTAGGTTGTTTATATGATTTGTCTTTCATTTGACTTTAACCATTTCGTGGTAGCCAACAAACTGTGCAGCTGGTACCAGGCAAGCCAAAAGGAAAAAGTCAGCAAGGTTGTGGCCCCAGCAAGCAGATGTTGAGGGTGCTGGAGTAAAGCAGGAGTATTTCTGTTGGAATCACGGGAAAGGAGCGAAGATAAAGGAGTCCAGACCTTGGTGGGGTTGGTTTGTATGCACAAAGCTGAAACTTGCAGCACGTTATTCCAGAGGAAAATCCAGTTGCAGCCCAAGGATGCTCCCAGGAGGGCCTGATTCTCTCCTTTCCAACTTTTTCCCCCTTCCATTGGCCAAAAAGCTCTTTAACGAGCATTGGATTAGTTGCTTCTTTCCCTCCCTGTTTTACTAGCGTGCTTTAAATAAGAGAGACAAAAATGCAGCGTGGTTGTTCTACACGTTAATTTGCTTGTCTCCCTGGGGAATTTTGGAGTGATAAGTGGCATCTCTTCTGCATTACTGCGCCATTCTCATGGTACAGGATTTGTTCTTTCCTTTACATTTTGTGTTATATTTGCACACGCAAGAAAAACCTTCCTTTTTAGTAAGCCAGATCTAATGTATTTACTGCCTATGGCCACTTCTTTGTCTGTGCTGCAACCCTTCAAGGGCAGCTGAAACAGCCTAAATGCTGCTCGTAGGGCAGAGCTTTTACACTTACCCTGTCTTCTCTAGTAGGAATGTGAGCCAAAGCCTACTCAATAGGAGTCTTTCCTCTGGCTCTGGTAAGCAGTGGATTAGGTCTGTAGTGTGAATCTTGAGACTGGTTAAGACAGAATTCTTTAGTATATCAGTTTATTTTCTCCTGTAAGTGGCAACGAGCTGTGCTGCAAATAAAATAATAGACTTGCTTTATAGAGCTCCTTTTATCTGCCCACTTCAAAGTCCTTCCAAGTTTGCATGAAATTCCCAGCTGTCCTGTTGGAGAAACTGAGGCATGTGGAAATCAAATTCAAAGACTGAGAATAGCACTTAGTCTTATTTTTTATCCATATGAATTATCCTTACTTTTCATTAGTTTTCAACTGCCCAGAATCAAACCCTAACTGTTTTTTGCCAACCAGGGTGCCCGAGTACATTAGTGAGAAGGCAGTAAGTGGAAACTCTGGCTGGAGACTTTGTGAATGTACAAGTTTTTAAAGGGTGGTGGTCTCATCTTTCCATTGTACCTACATGCAATTTCATAACATAAAAATGATGTGGTTTACTGTATAAACCATAGCAGAAGCTATGAAAGCTGGGAATGTCTTAAGCTTTTCCTTTCTGTCCTCCTTTATTGCCTGGTTTTCTCTTTGTCCTTTGTAGCTTCCCAGAAGTGTGTTTCTTACTTCTGTTCTCCAGGATTTGGTCTAGGAGTTGCAATTAGACTGATGGAGAGTTGCAAATGCATTTGTTAAAAGAGTTAAAACCAAGGGGATTTCATGCCCTGAACTCTGGCTGCTGGCTGATGACAGGGCACCAACAGTCTCAGTTCTCAGAGCTTCATCCTTAGTTACAAATTGGAGATTTTGCATGCTTAAAATATAAATTAAAAGTTATATATCAAATGACATTTGTCCTTCAAATTCCTTTATAATGGGTATTAATACCTGTTCAGCTTTGTTTGTGCTTCTACTTCACTGGAGCCATGTGAAACATGTTGTTTCACCATTTTTTTTCCCCCCAAAAGTGAATTAATCATTTGGGCAGAAGACATGTACTTTTGGCTGCAGTGAGAGTCATAGGCTGAGCTGATTTTACAACCATCTGCCTGAGTGGGTATGTTGCCAGCTTCTTAGTAGAGATTATAGTCTCACAAATTTAAACAAAAACCAAAAAGCTGGAGAAGTGTGCAGAACCTGTGCAGAAAGGAGAGCAGAACAGCTTTTGTGTGTTTTCTGCACTTCAGATGAGAATTTAATTTTAGTTTGTTTCCAAATGATTACTTTAAGCCCTCTGCAAGCTAAAGCAACTTGGAACGATCACAGTTGGCATAAAACTGTAGATAACATAAAAAAAGAAGACTCCAAGTCTTACACGTTCCACAGCCCTGGCTGGATGTGGTTGGAAGGCTCATTCCTCTTTCCTGCCTAAATGTGGGGAGTTTTTTTGGTGCTTTTTTTCCACCTTCAGCTCCCATGTTGGGTCACTGTGAGAGACAGGTTGCTGGGTTCCAGAGGTGATTCCAGCATTCCTCTCTTATCCCCACTGGGTCTTGGCTGTTGCACTGTTTTGGGTGCATGAAAACGTTGGAAAAGTTTTATTTTGTAAAAGCCTTTATTTACTACTTCTGCACAATCGACCTAAGTTAGAAGATTAAAATTCTAATTTGATCTTAATCATTTTTAAGTAGAAAATTGTAAGGGTTCACTTTCAAACAAGAGGCCGAAAAAATGTGGCTACTGGGTGCTAATTTTCTATTGAAAATTATAATAAGTGAGGAATGGGAAAAGTTGTAATAATTCAGTTTGACTCTAAGGCTTATGGCAATCTGTCATAGCTGGAGGGAATAATTTTTCTCATGGGACAGGCAGTTTGATGTCTAGGTACAGGATCCAGTCTCTAAGTACTTAGTACATGAACAGTGGTAATTGATTGTAACTTTCATCAGTTCTGTTCTTGTACTTCTTGTCTTTGACACTGTTTGCTTTGATAGGGCCACGTTTGCTCTAGATGTTAATTGGTGAATCTTTATGGCCTCCAGTAATTTATACCTGGCTCCACACTAGTTCTGTAGAACAGAGAGGAGTTTGGCAATTTTATTTGTCTGTAGTATAGTGCTAAAATAGGTGGTGCGTTTTGTGTTACATTTTCCTTCTGTCTTTCGTGGAAATGATGGAAAAATAGTCACAGGAAGCTTCAGAGAAAGGTGGTTTTCATTTCTTTACAAGTTAATAATTCATGACTTCATTTCTGTCTGTACAACTATTAGTGAAATGTGCTGTAAAGATCTACCTGATTGCCTGAAGAGAAAGCTGTTCTGTGTAACCATGTGTGAAGAAATGAGAAGCACCTGCCTGGTCCTATGTAACACAGGCCTGGCTTTAAACTGGTGTTCAAGTGGTGTGCTGGGACTGGCTGATAATCCAGCGCTGCATCAAATTTCCAGACCTCACTTCTCATGGTCATGGTATTCCAGGATTGCTTTACGTTTTTTCCATTTAGAAATGAAGATCTGTTTTCCTTACTGGTTCTTGTTCTCAGGTTTGATCATTCACGAGTTTGAAATCCGTAATGGGACGGAGTCAAACAGAGAGGTACCACCACACATCAGAAATCTGGTGTTTTCATACTGAAAACTTAGGCACTCTAAATGCCAAGGTTGAAATTAAGTAATTGCTTAAAAGCCTGACCCAAAGTCTGTCGGGTCAGCATAAAGACTGACATTGAATTTTAGAGGGCTTTGATCAGCCCGTAAGCAACACACAATTTATCAACTTATTTCCATGCTATTCTTTCTCTTTTCTGTAAGGTTCACAGAGGAAATAGGTTTTATTAGTGACAAGAATAAATCTGAAAGATGAATAGAGGAGGAAGAAGAATGCACACGCCGAGGGCTTGCTCCAGCTTTCAGCAATGCAGGTGTGGGCCTTGGTATCTTGTAGGATCAGCGGCGCTGCTGATTTTACAAGAGCTCCGATGATTTACGTGCTCTGAGCAGGGGCAGCCTCCGTGATGCACACCTGCAGACCTCAGACCCGGGCAGGTTTTCTGCCTCTATCTGTTGTTTGCTAGCATTAAACTGAGCTGAAGAACGTTTAGGAGGAGTTTGGCCAGCAGATGAAAAGCCAGTGCAGAAAGCAGAGGTTTCCCCTGCCAGCTGTCTTGCACTGGCTTTCAGTCCTTGGCTCGCATACTGGAACCCTTTGCCAAAGTCACATGCAGGGGCAGGTTTGGCATAATCAAGAATATATGGTGGAAATATGTCTGTATACAGAGCAAAAACTAGTCAAAAGAGCTATCTTCCAACCTGTGTTAGCTACAGCTCCCTGTGTATCTGCTGTGTACTAGTGCTTCTGTGTAGACACCATTTTCGTGCTTCTCTTTCAAGCATTCTTACTTCAAAATAAAATAAGGCAACTGGGAGCTTGAGCTATTAGTTGGAAAAATCTTACTACATCATACCCAGCAAGCTCTCATGGATTTGTGTGTCCTGTTTCAGGGTGACTCCCTGTTTATTCCCACAGGTATTAATAGTAACAGCATCTTTTTGTGGTGTTCGGGGAAGAATGCAGCAGCAGGGTTTTGGGATACACGGCAGGTGTGCACTGCTGGTGTAGGACCAGAGATGTCCATTTACACCAGTACCTATGCAAAGTTATTTCTGAGAAGGAATCCCTGGCAGCTGTATCAGCATGCAAGGGTAAGGTATTTTTCCTTTTTCCAAGCTGGCAGACTTTAATGACTTACTTCAAAGGTAAAAACACATCTTTATTCCTGTATACTGTTGCCTTTCATCTCCCTGCTAGTCCATAGGTTTGAGAGGTGTATCCCATGACTAAACCACACAAACTGAACATAATACAGAAGAAAGTAGAGGGAAAAGAAACACCAGACCCACCAAAAATATTTTATTTCTGCCTTCTGAGATAGCTTTCTCCTCACTTCGATTGAAGAATGGAGATGGAAGACATCACGAAAATGTCCTTTGTCTTGCGGAGGCCTGCACCCCAGATAAGGACCCTTTGATCTGAGCCCGTGTCTGTGTTTGGAGCTCAGTCTGGAGGGAGGGGGCACGAATAAACTCCTCGTTTTGTGGGAGTTGCCTGATAAGAGCATAAGCAGAGGCCATGCTGAGAGAGAGAGCAGCGCACGCCCCGCTCGCCTGGCAGCAGCTTGTTTCTCTGTCCGCTTCCTGAAGTGGTTTTCCTTGTTTCTGCTGCTTTCTCAGAGCTGATTTTCCTGGGGGTTTCTTGGGCTTTGTGTTTTTGTTTGTTCTGCTTAGTTATTTTTTTGAGTTTGGGTTGTTTCTCGCATGAATTGCTCTGTTTCACTGGAGTTAATAACAATCCCTTTTCTTTCTGAGTAACCACAAGTGGTTAAGACCTGTCTCCTCTGCTGAGCAGCACATGCAAAACCACAGCAACTTAGACTGCTGTGGACTTGCTTTTCCCACTGCCTCCTGGAGTCATGAGCCTCCCCAGTGCAGCTCAAAGGGCTGCCTGTCACCTTCAGGGAATCACCACTCCCTGCAGCATTTTGCCTTCACTTGGAGGTCTCCCATCAAGGTACTGACCTGATCTGACCCCTGTCACCTTCTTTGACCCCAAAACATCACAGCCTGAGGTGTTATTACTGCAGGAACACCTGTGAAATGCTTTTTTTTTCCTACTGGGGGAAAAAAAAACCTTTGAGTTTTTCTTTCACACTAATTCTATCTAAGCACTGTATTTTCATCATTCCAGAGGTAATGATTGGAAATTACTTAACCTATTCCAAAGATAGCAATCAGGATTTAATAAAGACTAACTTGACAGAATTTACTGCCTCATCATACAGTATTTTTAGGATTGTGGAGGAAAATAGGGGAAGCAAAGTCCCAGTGTACTCTGACAAGCACAAGGCTTGTGCCTGTGTAAGGTCATGGCGTGTTTTACCCTTGTTTGAACTTGTTGGGAAACTCATGATTTTAAAGCTCCCTTAGATGTTTTTCGTACTGTTCTTGCCTCTTGACATTTACTGGCCAGTGGGAGATTGTCATTCTTTGGGTATAATATCTATCAGTGCATGGCTGCAAGTCCCTGTTAACCCTGGTAGTTCATTTATAGTTCTACTTTTTACTATTTTTTTTTTCCCTGTACTAAAAGCAAGACAAACCAATGAGCAGTGCTTCAAAGGTTTGTTATTAAAGGCCTGTCATTTGCATATCTGATATATTCAACGTCTTTACAGATTTCTGATGGATCAGCATAAAATCACAGAGCAACTTTGGCTGAAAGGTGGGTCAGCAGGTCTGAGCTGTGTTTTGAAGTGAGATCCAGCCTTGGCCTTAGATCAGGCTGCTCATAGGTTGAATGGTTTCTGTCTTGTGAACTTTGAAGGGTTGAAATCAATTTGCTAAATGATAATAATGATTGGGTACAGAGAAGGGCAACAAAGCTGGTGAGGAGTGCGGGGAACATGGCTTGTGGGGAGCGGCTGAGGCACCTGGGGGTGTTTAGCCTGGAGAAGAGGAGGCTCAGGGGAGACCTTCCTGCTCTCCACAGCTCCCTGAAAGGAGGCTGGAGTGAAATGGGCTCAAGTTGTGCCAGGGGAGGTTTCTATTGGATTGAAGGAAAAATTTCTTTCCTGGCAGAGTGCTGAGGCCTTGGCCCAGGCTGCTCAGGGAGGTGCTGGAGTCTCCATCCCTGGAGGGGTTCAAAAAAGGTGTAGACATGGCCCTTCAGGTCGTGGTTTAGTGGTCGTGGTAGTGTTGGGTTGATGGTTGGACTTGCTGGTCTTAGAGGTTTTTTCCAGCCTTAATGATTCTATGAATACTTGAGGTTAGTAATATTTCTTGGCCACTTGAGTACTTTGAAGTAAACCTTCTGGATGTGTCCCGTGTTTCAGTACAAATCCATATTGTCACTGGTAGGCTTTCAGTAATAGAACATTGTCTCCTAACAACGGATTAGAGAGCAACAAGGCTGCTTCTCAGCGATTAAACAACACTTATTCCTGTGCTCTTTATTCAGCTCTTCCCTGGCTGCTGACAAAAGGTGCTTTCTCTGAATTCAAAGCAGCAAGTCATCTCCTCCGTGGCAATACCCTAAATGCCAAACGCCTTGCAACAAAGCTTGCCTGAAACACTGTGTTCAGGAAAAAAAAACAAACGTATAATTTTATGAAAAGCGAAGTTTTGTAGGAAACAATGTATTTCAGAGAGTTCTTCCTTTTTTCCTTCAAAGCATGTTGGCTCGATTTCAAATTCTAGTGAAATCCTGAAAACTTACGGATAGATTTTTAATCATCAAAGTTGATAAGGTGGGAATTAAAACCCCCTCAGTAAGGACTTCAACCTGCGCTCCCCCCATTCCCACCACTCCTGTTTCTCAGTAGTCCTTGAGAATTTTCACGAGGAGCTAATTTTGTTTTAACGAGGCGTTCTCGTTTTGTATGGGGGGTGTTTTACCCGCTCCGTGTGCTCGCCTGTGAGCAGGAGCTGCTGTGGGGACGTGGGTTTGGAAGCTCTGCTCCTGCCAGCGCTGCCTTCGGAGCGCCGGCGCCGTGGTCTCCTGGGGGAGATGCGCCGCAGCGCTTCGCTCCCATCTGATCCCCAGCACGGCGATTGTGGTTGGAGATAACTGGCAATATCTTTAATTAAAAGGCTTGCTGCAGAGCCAGGGGCACTCTGCCAGTCACCAGCACACCCGTGCTGCTGAGACGTTAGAGCTGCACGCTTTGGCACCCAGGGCATGTGCCTGCCCACCCCCGTGCTCTCAGGTATGGTTTTTATCTCCTCATGACTTAATTGTTCGTGTTCACAAAGGATGTGGCAATTTTTTTTCCCCCTTTTTCTGTCATGTGGTTTTCGTTCTGCTGTTCTCATTGTGTCTAAAGGGATTTGTAGCCTTTTGCAGCAGGCAGCAAGGGTTGTTGCTTTATTTTAGAATGCTCTGTCAGTCTTGGGACCATAAATAATCCATGGTGGGGCTGTGATTACTCCACATTTCCCCAGGAGCTGCAGGCTGCCTTTACACTGGACGACCTGCTGCATTGCTTTAGGCATTTGAGTGATTCCTATTTTCAGTTTATTTAAAAAAGTTGCGAATGGACAATTTTTTAAACCGTTTGTTATTTAAGTTGATTTGGTATTTGGACTTCTCCATTTGTGCTTTAAAGGAGCTGCAAATTAAAACCAGTTTGAGTCAGGAATGTGTATTCGCTACAGCTTTGGAACATGTATGGAATCTGAAGTTTATGGCTTTGAAAGCACTTGCCCTCTCTCAAATGTTTCTAATAGAAGTGTGGTGATTTACACCTTCTGGAGATATTGAACTGCTATCCAAGAATGTTGTTTGGCTCTCAGAGCAAGCGAGCATTGGTGGGCCTGATTTTAGGAAAAGAAACCCCAATGTGATTTCACTGAGAGTTAAGCATGGTGTGTGTAAAGGATTTCATTATTTAACACTTTCTCCACACACCACAAATGCGTTTGGGGATCCATCAGCTGGCCCTTCCTGGAGAGGACAGGGAGGAGGACAGAGAGGAGTGCAGAGCCCTTGCCTGACCTGCTTTCCCTCCCGCTCCAAAGGCGTTGCTGTACCAGGGAAAGAAAACTCGACTGCTCCCCAAGGAGGTGTCTTTGTCTCTGCTCCCGGGCTCTGCGAACGATTTGGAGGCACAGACTGGAGGGCTGAGGCTGTGCCCGGGTCAGTCAGCTCAGTGTGAGGTGTGTCGGTCGGTCCTGGGCTCCCCGGCACTGCTGTATCCTGGGCAGCTCACACAGAGCAGAGGAGGCGTTTGGAAACAGTGAGCTGGGCTATTTTTTTTATAAGGGTATATATTTTAATATAAAACAGGGTGTGTGGCTCTTCAGCGCTCAAGGGTGTGCTTCAGCCTAGGTGCAAGGAGTGAAGCACAGGAAGGGAAGGCGAAGGGAGAGAGGGAGCAGAGCGACGTCTCACAGCGCTCAGCGGAGGAGGAAGGACCTGGAGGGGCATTTTGGAAGAGCTTCTAGGAATAAGAAATGGTGTCTTAACTTGGGAAACTGTGCTGAGTTTCTCAGGGTGATTTTTTTTTTTAAAGTGTGATTAAGGTGTTTTTTTCCTACAGAAAATGGAGAAAGTTGTGATTTTTATCCATTACCTTCCCTCACCCATCCTGTGGGCCAGCACCGCTTCCGCCTGCGCTCTCCCAGGCTTTCAGGAGAGGTTGTCAAATGGCATTTGCAACCCCTCAGGTGAATTCCCAGTGGTGTTTGCCCCTTCATTCGACCAGAAGAACTGGGGAGGGGAGGCATGAAGAGGGTGGGAGGAGGTTCAGCTCTGTCCTGGCGAGCGTGGTTCCTGTTTTAATCAGTGTGGTATTTCCTCTTCCTGCGGGCCAGAGGAACACCTGGGGTTTTCTTGAAGGTATTACAGGGGACATCATTTTGAAGGGAAATGTATTAGAGCCCATCTGCATATATTGGCTTCAAGGCGTGTGCACACTGCTCTAGCTGATAAATTAGAGTGAGATCTCTGGACAGAGCTAATAAGGCTTTAACAAAGCATCCATCCTGGACAGGAGACTTCAGGTTGATAGGAAAGGTCAGCAGGGAGCTTTTGTGTGATGAAGTTTGCAAGGATTTCTGAACCTTCAGGGCTACTTCCTTGTTTGAGGTTGTTTTATTTCAAAGGACAAAGGCTGTTCTTAATTTCATTCTTTCGTAGAAACTGAGGAGGCCACAACTTGAGTGCTGGGGTCAGTTTGGGGCACCACAGTAGAAGAAAGACATTGAGGGGCTGGAGCAGGTCCAGAGTGGGGCAACAAAGCTAGTGAAGGGTCTGGGGGACATGGCTTGTGGGGAGTGGCTGAGGAACCTGGGGATGTTTAGCCTGGAGGAGGAGGAGGCTGGGGGGAGACCTTATTGCTCTCCACAATGCCCTGAAAGGAGGTTGGAGTGAGGTGGGGGTTGGTCTCTTCTCCCAAGTAACCAGTGATAGGATGAAAGGAAATGGGCTGAAGTTGTGCTGGGGGAGGTTTCTGTTGGATTGGAGGAAGAATTTCTTTCCTGGCAGAGTGGTGAGGCCTTGGCCCAGGCTGCCCAGGGAGGTGCTGGAGTCACCATCCCAGGAGAGGTTCAAAAAATGTGTGGAGGTGGCACTTGGGGCCATGGTTTAGTGCTCATGGTGGTGTTGGGTTGATGGTCGTACTTGATGATCCTCGAGGTATTTTCCAACCTTAATGATTCTGTGATTCTATTTTGGAAAGCTGTAAAATCACATGCACTATTTTCTGACCCAGTTCTCTTTTTCACTCCTGAGAATTTGTACCAGGAATTGTCACTCCCAAGGCCATTTTGCAGCCTGGCTGGTGTGTAGCAGCACAGGATTGCCCAAATGTCACCAGCACCCTTGTTGGCAGATGTTGAGGGTTTGGCAGGTGAAAGGAAAAGGCAGTGCAGTAACCATGCTTTGGAGACAGCTCCACGGGAGCCCCAGGGACACAAATGCATGTGGAGAATCTCTCAACTCTGCAAAACTGGGAACTGCTTGCTCCAGTTCTCCCCCCTGAATTAAGCTGTTTGTATTTTTAAACGATTAAAATGTGAGTTCTGTGGAGAAGGCTGATTACCACTCGGGGAGGACCAGAGCCTTTCGAAGCTGTGGTTTTGTTCAGGGTTGCACTGAAAGCCAAACCTGTGAAATTCTCTGCACAGGGAGACGGGGCCCTGACTCGGGGCAGGCTGCCTGGGGGGTGCGTGGAGCCATCGGCCCCAAGAGCCCCGGCTTCTTAGGAGACACAGGCCTGGGAACGATGTTTCCAAGCTCTGGGCTGCCCTTTAATCTGCCAGGTGGGCTGAAGGAAAGCCAGGAAACTGGAAGTCTTGGGAGCCACGGCTCCAAAGTGTCTGGCTCAGCCATGGTTGCAGGCTCTGGCTCCACGTCAGCTACTGATGGGGAGCCAGAGAGCCCTGCTTCCCAGCACCCCCCCAGGGGAGCTGCACTGGAGGGGGGGGCATGCCAGCAACTGGGAGCTGTGGGAACTGGACGGCACGTTGCCAAAGGGCTGAGAGCTGGAAGGGCAAACTCCCCGTTAGCCTAGCGAGGCTCCTTGGTGGGGCTGTAGTCAGCAGTGAGGGTCCCATCGCAACACTGGCAGGGCTCTGCAGCAAATATTTTGGAACTGAACCGTCTCTAGGTAATGTTTGGATTGTGCAGGTTTGGCATTCTTCAGTGGAAACTCACTCTTGAAGAATTTCTGAGCAGCATTTTTAAAATCTGAGGATTTTTTCCTCTTCAAATGTAAATTATTTTTGTGGATTAAAGCCTTGCTTTTGTAGCAGTAAGGTCAAGTTCCCCCCTTTGCTGCTGTTTGTTATTCAGGATTTCTGGTTAGCTTTCCTATCAAATGTCCAGGGGGGGTGACTGACACATCTTTTTCATATGCTGGAGTATAAATCCAGTCCCATACAACATGGGGAAAATCTGGTTCCCATAGAAGTCAGATAAAATTTTCAGTGAACTTTACTGCAGCCTGTCAGGACTGAAAATTTGGGCCCTGGTCATGTAATCAGGGTGACATGTGTGGCACTGTAATGAAATTTAGTCCTTTACAAGGTGTTGATAGAATCTTAGAGAAGCTGCATCCCTAGTTGGAAGGTGTTTTGGAAACACAGCTTGTAATCATCTGTCATTATATAAAGAAGTTGCATAGTGCACCTAAAGTGGGGAGAACAAACCAAAACCAACCCCAAAACCAAAAAAAACCAACAAACCCCAGGGATGGAGGGAAAACCACTACCTTTAGAAACCGCTTGAAACTCCTATTCAAAGACCTCCTGACATTATTTGCAGCTATTGCATAAACATGTTGCACAACAGCTATACTGTGAGCAAAATACATAAACACATACTTACAATATTTCTCAGAGCAGATCATACCACAGAGGCTGCTGACATGTTCTCTGGGAGTTTGGAAGCTCTTCCAGCCAGCCTGTTCTCATCTCTGAAGGGAGGAGAAAGACGAGGAGCTGGGAATCCCCCACTGTGCTTGCATGTAGAATATGTGTGCCCCTGTCTCTTGGATTAGGTGGTCTTCCCAGGGTTCCAGATTGATCCCAGCATCAAGGTTATGATCTTGGCTTTTTTTTTTTTAATTCATCTGCTGCTTTTGTGCCTCCTGTCCAGCCCATCTCACACATTCTCATTTAGCAAACATGGTCCCTCTCTTCCCTTCATCCCTACCATTCTAGTAGCCATCCTGATTTTCTCCTGACCAAGCCCTAAAATCCCATTTCATAGAATCATTGTATGGCTTGGGTTGGAAGGGACCCTTTAAGGTCATCTAGTCCAACCTCCCTGCAGGGAGCAGGGACATCTGCAACTACAGCAGGCTGCTTAAAGCCTTGTCCTACCTGACTTGGGACATTTCCAGGGATGAAGCATTGACCACCTCTCTGGTTAACCTGGGCCACTATCTCACCACCCTCAGTGTAAAAAATGTCTTCCTTCTCTCTTTTTTTAGTTAGAACCATCACCCCTTGTCCCGTTGCAACAGGCACTGCAAGGAAGTCTGTCCTCATCTTTTTGACAGGCTCCTTTAAGTACTGGAAGGCACAATAAGGTCTTCCTGGACTCTTCTCTCCAGGCTGAAGAACCCCAAATTTGTTGGTGTTTCTTGAAATTCTTGGTCTGGCCCAAGTTCTGTCCCTTTGAAAGAGGCTTTTTCTGTCTCACAGTTTGGTTTCCTAAGAACCCTTTTCCTTTGCCTGCTTATTGTCCCAGTTAAATACAAATTTTGTGCCTGATTTCTCTAGGGTAAGATTCTGTCTTCTGTGTATTTTCCATTTTGGAATATGTGGAGAACATGGAAAACAGCAGAAGGGAAACAGGAGTGTACCAACCAGCAGGATATTGACTGGGAATCATCAGCATGGGCAGAGCAGATGAAAAGACAAGTGATGTCCTAGCGCCTATCAGGTAACTGATATTAACAGTGGACCTAGGGACCTGTCAGTGTAGAAACAGAAGGTTCTGGAAGGACTCTGGAGTTCTCTGCAGCACGTTGGTGTCTAGCTCTGCAGACCATCACTGGTATGGATGGGCTCCTTGGCAGACTGCAGATGTGGCTTGTTCAGCCGAGCCGGGTGCTCGCTGCTGCCCTGAAGGAACACCACGCTGCCCCTCATAACTGCCAGGGGGCAGGGAGATAACCGAGGCAGGCAGGAACGCTGAGGCAAAACTAAATTTGTCTCAACTGGCCATCAGTAAATTTTAGTTAATGTTTTCAAAGTGGAAAAGCTGTGAGGCACTGGAACAGCTTTCCAGCAGGAACAGTTTGGGCAAGAACCGTAATTAGTTGGAAGCTGGCACTCATTCAGTCCCTCAGTAGTACGGCGTGGCTGCAATAAAAGGAGGCTGCACCTGAGCACCCTCTGTGCCACTCGAAGCCGTTGTGGGTACCTGTGTCCTCCAGCCTTCCCTCTTCCAAAGGCTGTCCCACAGCTCCTGCCCTTCCCCACAGCCTCCTCGGCGTCCTGCCCAGCCCCTGCTGCCGGCGGCCCGCCCGTTCCTGGTGCTCCTCAATGGAAGGACATTGCGTGGGGCTGATTCACCGCTGTGTTTTCACTCTTTGCTCCTTTGTATAATCCTTGCTCTTTCAAGCCAGCAGCTTCCCCTCAGATGGCTTGCCAATAGCAATTGTGATCTTAATGTTTCATGCCAGGTTTGTCTTACTGTCCTTGCAGAAGTGAGGCTTCCGTGTGCTCCAGAGAGTGCATCTCCCTCTTGGAAGGCCACGAGTAATTGCAATTAAGCAGGCAGCCTTTGTAAAATTAATATTGTTATTGCTGTGCTATAACTTTGGGAATGGCTAACGAACGTCAGGCAAATTCAAATGTAGCCCTTTGCTTACTGGGGTTTTTAATATACCTTAATCACCTGTTTGCCTTGGCAAGAGTGTGTACTTTAGATATTCAAATCAGTGGGAAAATAAACTAGTAACTTTGCTTTAAGTAGAATCTGACATCTGTTCCTTTCTTCTTTTCTCTTTAGCTTCCTTCATTATGCTTTTTCACAGGTCTCTTTGTTCTCAAATATGTTAATTTCTTGGGTTGTTTATACTACATACCTAAAATGTAGATTCGAAAGCGTTCTTTAGAATTTAAAGTTGCCCTTATTATCCCCAAACCCGCTTCTACATGTACAAACCCAGCTTTGGGAGTAACCCTCACAGCAGAGCTTCCAACCTTGAGCATTTCCAGGCGGGTGGAGGTTTCTGTTGCACACTGAATGTGACAGGGCTGACTGGCCAAGTGAAATCCAGGGGCCTCTGCTGATGAGCATGGAACCAGCAGCTGATGTTCCCAGGCTGTGCCAGGCACTCGCTTCCTTCTCTCAGCACCTGCAGGCACCACCGTCGTGGTTCTGCTGTGCTCCACAGACAATGTTGTGATTGCAGGGTCCAAATTTTGGGATGAGCTTCCTGCACTCGTGCTCATGCTGCATCTCCTGAAGAACATAAGGAGGCCGTAGGAGGTAGATCTCTGTAGATAACCTTGTGGATTATTTAATAGAACCATAGAAGGGTTTGGGTTCAAAGGGACCTTAAAGATCATCTAATTCCAACCCTCCTGCCATGGGCAGGGACACCTCCCACTGGAGCAGGTTGCTCAAAAGACCCATACCTCCTGGCCTCGAACACTTCCAGGGATGGAGAATCCACAGCTTCCCTGGGCAACCTGGGCCAGGGTCTCACCACCCTCACAGTGAAGAATGTATTTGATCTGTTCTCCTGCTCACAGCACAAACGATGTGACAGTGTGATGCTCCCAAATAAATCCAGAGACTACATAATCTTGCTTAATGAATTGTCAGTGCAGCTGCTCCCTGGAAGACCTGTTTGGAGCAGAAGGAAGTTCTTTTTATTGTTATTCTTGTTTGAACTGTAGCTACAGTCTCTCACCATTGAGCAGGAGGACTCCCAAAATACTTCAATTGTTAGTAATTTAGCACCCTGTGCAGAAAAAAAAAGTGAGTGTTGCCATCTCGATCCCAAACGGGCTATCGTATCCCTCTGAGTAGTGCCTCATGGAGCTCCCCAAAAGTGCCCTCTTTGGAAATAAGCACACTTAGAAAGAAAAACCCAGAAATACCCTTCTGACTGCCAGCCCTCTCATCTCAATTGTACCTGTGGTTAGGCTGGGGGGTCACGGGTGCATTGCAGAAGGAGCAGGGCTCTTCGCCGAGGCTGGAGGTAGAAAGGATTCCAGTTTTCTCATGACTGGTTCCTAATGTTTCACAAGTACACATTTCTTTCAAAATTTAAGAGAAGAAAAACTGTATTTTGACTAAGGAATGTAATTCCCTCTCCCCCAAAAGAGATATTTATTCAAAAGCTGGAGCAGGTCCAGTTCAAATGTTGAACACTGAGCCAGTACAGAGACATGCAGCACATGTTCATCACCGTGCAGGTGCAAGGGAAAGGGAGTTTTGGCTTGAGCTGTTTTGAAATATTACTTTTACCTACATGTTTGACATTTTCTAGTCCTTTTATAAGGAGTGATGGAAATCTACGTTTTTCCTCCTTTAATAAAATGAACTTCTTGCTCGTTAAAGGTGCTAGATTGACAACCACGGAGACTGGAGTCTTCTGTTTACCCAGAGAATAAGCACAGCCTGGGAAAGCTGCAGCACAGGCTTCCTTCAGGTGCTGCCTCAGCTTTGACCTGGGGAGAAACTCAGCCCGTCCCATTGCAGCTCTAGCTTTTGTGATGGGGCTCTGCCAGGGCGGAGGCAGCTCGGGCTAGTTCTCATGGCGCTGTTGTTCCTTTAAGAAATTTTTTGGACCTAAACAGACCACCCCACAAGCCACCTCCGGAGCGTGTGCAGTAGGCAGAATAACCTCATCGTCTTCTCTTTCACTCCTTACATGCAAAACTGAACACGTCTTTGATGAACCCCAGGTGAAAATTCAGAGCTTGCCATGAAAAATAAGTAGCAGGAAAAGATGACTAACTGAACACATACTCTGAGAAAACCTCAAACGACTCCTCATTTTCCTCTTCTAGTCTTAATCACTGGTGCATTTGTCCTTCACAATTAGGGAATGTCTGAGTGCGTGGGTTTCAGGACAATACTAAATAGTGGCTTTGCATGAAGAGACCTCAGGTTTACATATCCCAGAAAAGTGAAGGGGAGAAACCGAGGGTTAAGTACAAAAACCTTCACATTTCTCTCACTTTTATGGCTAGCAAAATTCAGACAATTTAGCTTTGGAAAAAAATATATGATGTGTAACTTAATAGGTCTTCTTCAAAACCAGTTTGTAATGACCTCTAAAAAAAGAGAGGTACACAAACACTAATTCAACAAATCACTTCAGGATATACATGTGTGTAACAGTAGTACTGCTGACCTCAAACATTTAACTTGCCAGTTAACGTTGACCTAGGCAACATTGTCAGTGATGTCCTGTCCTATAAACCAGTTTTCTGGTTTGGGTTTTTTTTTTTTTCACATTACCAGTTCTGGGGAGAAATAAACTTCAGAAAACTTACTTGCAACAAAACTGGTAACAGTGAGAATGTAGCATGTTTAAAAGCAATGACTTATTTCTGTGGAAAGTTTAAAGCATCAGACTAGGACAGAGAAGAGATGTAGATGCAGAAAATGGCAAAATATTTAAATAGTTTCCTAATGAGTATTAAGCAGTTTAGGGTTTAAAAAGGTTTAAAAGTTAGGTTTAAAAACCTTGAGATGTGCATGAAGAACATTGCTACAGGATAGTGAAAATTTGTTCAAGGAGAAAAATAAGGGGAAAATGAGACTCTTGAAAATACTTGTGTACCTATTAATCCCTGAGCTCAGAAGTAACATGCACCCTCAAGAAGGCCAAATCTTTGGGGAACTTTTGGGAGCTACACCACTTGGAGGAGGCCACCGTGTAGTTTTCTGTGCTCCTGTGGAGTGGGGGTGACGTCCCTTAAGAGTTCCTCATCTTTGCTGTAGCCTGTAACTCTCTGAGGGTGCATCTTCGAGCCTGTTGAATTCCTCAGACTGTAGGTTAGTAACACAGTCACCTACAACCTCACCAGGGCCACTGCAGTCTGGTTCCCCTGAAGTCAGGGGAAGACTGCATCTTTTCTAAAATCAAAAGAAAAGCCTGTGTTCCTGCAGCGTTATTTGGGGAGCATATCTAGTGGCAAGATTTGGAGCATGCAGGCAGTGGCAGTGTGGTTGAAGAACCCTGCAGAGCTGCTCTTCACTCAGGTTACGTGTACTCGGAGTGCTTAACTCAGGCTTTTAGTGATGGAGCACAGTGTTGTGCTGTTGGGGCAGCAGTTTCCAGATAAGGTTTCCAGACATGATTCCTGCTTTAAGGCCTCGCCAGTACTAACATTAAGCAAGCTTAAGTATGCATCTATTTTTTTTTTTAATGTCATCTAGATATGTGCTGTTATTAACGTAACTTTTAATTTACATGTCAGAGTAGAGATAAAACCCCATTTGGATTAGGATCACCATGAAACTGCTGAGATGGTGGATTTTAGGTGGGTGACTGTGTCACACGAGGGAAGGGAAAAAGCAATCAAATGTAAGAAGGTTAAAATGCTCCAGGGCTGTTACAGATTCCATATGGTGAGAAATCACTTTTTTTTTGTTGGCAATTTTCAGAAGATAGTGATATGATTTCACCCCTTCATGTCTGTCACCACATCATTGAGTGTGGAGCAAAGCACAGAGGAATGTGAGACAGAGTTAGCAGGAGTTGAACTCTTCTGGATTTAGCATGTTTGTGCAAATCAGCTTCATATAGTACTTTCAAAATTGGCTTTTACTGAGATGGTTTTTTAAGCTCATTTTGGTTTGAAGGTATGCATTACACACTTTCAAGAGACCCTTTGGTGTTCACATGGGAAAAATGCTTTGATTTTGTAAGGTTCTCTTTTAGTGCATGCTAGTTACTACTGGTTCATTGTTGTTGAAGCTCTGAAGGAAGGGTGCAGTAGTTTCTTTTCTCTCACACCTGGTTATTTGTCTTTGTCTTACCCTTGGTGTACAAGAAAGTAATTTGCACAGACCTACAAGTCTCCAAAATTCTTCTGCATCAAAACATTCACCATAGAAACTATTGTTGCTGCTGTTAACAGGGAAGAAGGGGGAGGAGTTCTCTTTTAATTAGAGTAGACCTGAAGCCATAATAATTTCTGAAGTCACTCAGGTCTCTAGAATCCATGTGTTCTGCAACGACCTTTTCAGTGCCCAGGCTGATGACCTGGAAGCAGCTGTTTGCAACACCAGCAGTAGGATTTAGCAGTTTGTGATACTGGATGGCACCAGTTCTGCTTTCAAATGAGCAAAATGCTGACAAATAGCACTGCTAGGAGCTGATTAATTATTATATATGAGGTTTATTTTATGCAGGCAGATGCATGAGGCATGATCTCTGCTTAACTCCCAAGAAGATCCAGTGGAGAATGGGGAGAAGAAGGCATCCTCCTGGATGAGAAAATTTACTTCCCAGTAATTCCCACCAGTACAGCCTGTACTAGTAACTATTTGTGTCTGTCTGGTGACACACAGAGGTGGAACTGAATTAACACTGATGAAGTTTGCAGGTACAGGCTGGATTGCCAGGGATGTGGCAGTCAGGTAACTTTACATCCTACTTCATTTAACAGTGTTGGCAACAACATTCTATTTCATCTCAGTAGGTAAAGTTGCTTTCTCTGTCTTCCCTTGCTCTACCCACCTTATTTTACTATGCTGTAATATTTACCTTTAGTAAGTGATATCTTACTAAAGGTAGTCCAAAAGAGGAAAGAACATGAGTGAAAAGTTATAAAAATGGGCTTGTTCCTTCCTTAATTTGTGCAGAAATAGAACATCTATTATTTCTTACTCACATGTGCATCATTTTGTGTCACTGAAGGAGTAAAATACAGCATTGTATTGTCCATAACCTACACAAATCCCGTTTTGATTCATCAAAGAGAAGCATCTAAAACTCTACACTCTGCTATGAAATCCTTAGAGAAAATTGTATTTTATATGGTGTTTCTGTAGCAAAGTCCTAGTGACTTCTGCTTATGTATTCAGCTAACTGCAGTTGTTTTCTTCTCTCTGCAGTATCTTGATAATTTATGCTTTGGTGCCAGAGACACTATGTAAAGCCAATAATTATTAACGAAACTATTTATTGCAAATTAGAAAAACAGATTTTTCAGTTTCAAGCTCTCGGCTCAGTTGTCTGTGTGGCACTTTAAAACTATTTTTTCCCTTCAAAGAATGTTATTTAGTACATGTGATTTCCTCTCACTATTTATCCTCCCAGTCCTGCTAATAAACCAATCCTTGCACATGCAAACGTGAACCCATTGGCCAGATATTTATTTACAAAGTGTTTGACGTGGCCACAGTGTTTCCAGGGATTATTCTGCTGGGACTGGTTAGCAAATTGAGTCTTAGTTTTAACAGTAACATGAACACAGAATGCTGCAGAAGAGCAAATGAGTGTCCTTCAGTGTGGTTCTTTGTCCTACATCCCCGAGGAGCAAGATTTTATGTTAGTAATTCATACTGTGCAGGAGGATGCTACTTAAGATAGTATAAATAATAGCACTGAATCTACTGATATAGGATTGTTCAATTTAGGTTAAAATCAAAATCTCTGAGCACTGTGGGAGTTCAGTGAGCCCAAGCTCAACGCCGCAGTCAGGAGATCAGACTCTGCACCCCTGTGAGCATATTAATCTTGAAACAGTTTCTCTCATTGACACTGCTTTATACAGAGAAGCCAAAAGTCTGTTTTGTGACTTGTCCCAACACCCGACTGTTGCTTGCTGGGGGCAGCTGAGCATCCAGCAGAACAGCTGGATTGTTCTGACCACAAGGCTGAAGGTTCACAAGTTGCACAAACTCGTGTCCTGCTGCTTGCTAGTAATTGTCCTCTAGGTCAGCAGGCTGATTGATTGCTCAAGAGTTTGTCCCAAAATGTACTAAAGAAAATGGATAATATTATTTATGAAGCACTCTGCTGCTTTTTACATGAGAAAGGAATGGTTTTTATAATTTTCTTTTATTGGTTCCATTCACTTGGGAACCCCAATGTGTAGAGGACACAAAGGAATGGCTGCCTTTAGGATACCAACCTCCCTCCATCGTTTCTGTTCTAATTTTCCTTAAGGAAAAAAACAGTAAACAAGGGCTTTTATAAACATACTGTAGTGACTGGAGTGTATTTGTAGGGTGCTGTAAATCAGGTAAGGGCTCTGTGTGTCAGGAACACCAGAGGAGGTGGGCAAGGGCAAGGACTGAAGGCTGGAGTCGTCGTTCCCACAGCGTGGCCGTTCACCCTGAAGTGCTGCTGCAGACGGTGGCTGGCTGCTACTGGGGCTGGGTCTCATCTTGTTCACTTGAGATGTTGCAGGAGTTGCTCTGGGCTTTTAGTTCAGCCCCTTTGGGTTTTCCTTGAGCGAGAGTCGTCGGAAGTTCATGATTATTCAATGGAAAGATAACAAGATGCTGGAAAACACCAGCATCCATCCCATCCAAGACACTGCAAGGAAGGTTCAAACAGAGTATTTGGCTGTTTCTTATGCTTGTAAACCAGTTGCTAGTGATTCCTTTGCTTGTGGACTAACCACTCAATTTATTAAACAGACTCTCTCGTTCTAGTGGGGGGTATTGGGAGCTCAGAAATCTCTGCAGCCTGGGAGCAGCAAATTCTCTTGAAACAAATGTGTGCAGGCAAAGTGTTTAGATACATTTTGCCTCAGAGTGACCTTTCGAAGAATTCCACACAGCTCTGGGCACTGGGTTTCTTTCTATGGGTTTACCCTTAAGTGCAAAGCCATATGTTTTGGGTAAGGTTAAGCAATCAACAGGTTGTACAATTAACCCTTAAGTACCATATCTGGGACTAGATATTTTTAGTACATTATTTTTAGTACATTGCTTCAGTCCTTGTATTACTCAATTACCAAGTGAGAATTTAAAAGGTTGATACAAGTGCCTCTTGAATAGTATCTGGGTTTTTTTTTTCAGCTCACTGATTAATATTTATTCCAGATGTAGGTTGTGCTTTATTTATTTATTTAGTGTACATTTCATAATTGAGAATCAGTACCTGGTTCTGGAAGGTGGTCCTCCTGGGGGGGGCTTGAATACATTTCAAACTGCTGCAGTAAATGGCAAGTGAAAGTGCCTAGGATGTGTGGTTAGGTCCTCATTTCATGGGACAGATGCTCTCCAGCTTTTATTTACCAGTTATCTTAGTGATTACTCGTTTCCCCCTGGATTCAGCACTGCGTTGGCCACACCTTGAGTACTGGGATCAGTTTTGGGCACCTCAATACAAGAAAGATGGTGAAGTACTGGACTGGGCTCAGAGATGGGCAATGTAGCTGGGGAAGGGTCGAGAACTGAGGGGACCATCAGAGGGACCTGGGGGAGTTGAACCTGGAGCAAAGGAGGCTCAGGGGGGACCTTCTGGATCTTGAGCACTCCCTGACAAGAGGTTGGAGCCAGATGGGGGTTGGTCTCTTGTTTCCCCAGTGTCAGAGTTCAGCAAACCCATTGTAACAGCCCTGAGAGCTGCCTCAAACTGCTCACCTGGGCAGATCCAACAGGGTCTGTGGTTGGGCCTCGTGGACTTCAGAAAGGACTGGTCTTATCCCCACATAGTGACTGGTGTTACCACCTACATCAAGGTCCCAGGATGCTTTGTTTCCTAGCAGTACTCAGGTGGAGAATATTGGTCATAAAATGCGTGGAACTCTGCTGGGTTTTGCTGGGGATATGACGCTGATCCCCTCTTCCCCAGACTCTGAAAAGTGCCATCTCTGTACCTTCCAAGAGTATTTTCATCCTACAATCAAAAAAAAAAAAAATTAATCCTACTGATGTAAAGCAGTGGCATAAGCTGATTAATGGCAGGGCTCACCATGGCTGACGGCTGGGGTTACATTTTTTTAAAGACACTTCTGAAATTGAGCCGCTAATGTTATTTTACAGCCTTTTTTATGCTTTGAAATTCCTCTAGCAATACAGAATGTTATTTTTCCTTTTTATCGAAGTTTAAGGGTATTTCAGCAATTAAAATTGGTGTACTTCAGCCAAAAAACATATTACAGATAGCTTCTTTGACTTGATAAATAACACTTCTTCCTGGATTAGCAACAGGGTAAATATTGCTTTGCTTGGCATCTTGTGAAAAGAAAATTTCATAAGAAGATGAGAAAAATATGCAAGACTGCTTGAGACAGTTTGTAGCATGTAAGTAAATGGGGAACATGAATTGTTAGAGTCCTACTAAATTTAGCA
Organism: Merops nubicus; assembly: GCF_000691845.1. Classification (NCBI taxonomy): domain Eukaryota; kingdom Metazoa; phylum Chordata; class Aves; order Coraciiformes; family Meropidae; genus Merops; species Merops nubicus. The sequence continues at coordinate 63,293 of NW_008611702.1, read as the reverse complement.
GAACTATCCCAGCACAGAGTTAGTGAGGATCTGTCTTCTCAGTACATCCTGGAAGACACGTTCCACCAAGTACCTGCTTTCAAATTGATTGTGGACTTGCAGCTTTATTGCTTGTGATTAGAAAAAGGAAGGATGGAAAATATTGCTAGTATATCCAGCAGAGCCAAGCTGTGCAGGGGCAGTCTTCTCCTGGAGATGCTTCTTCCTGCCAAGGTAGCACAAAGGCCATGTGGTGAATCTCATCTTAGTGAGATTCAGCAGTGTTGTCACCTCTGCTCTGACTGGAAGGCCTGGGAAGGTTTATACCATACTTTTTTTTTTTTTTAAAATGTTTGCTTCCTTGATATTTATCAATGCTTACCAGTATCTAAAGGGCCCCCGGGGGGCAAGAGGCTGGGGCCAGACTCTGGTCAGTGGTGCCCAGGGACAGGACAAGGGGCAACGGGCACCAACTGGAACCCAGGAGGTGCCACCTGAGCAGGAGGAGAAAATTCTTTGGGGTGAGGGTGGCCAAGCCTGGAGCAGCTGCCCAGAGAGGCTGTGGAGTCTCCTGCTCTGGAGAGATCCCAAACCCCCCTGGGCACCATCCTGGGCACCCTGCTGTGGGTGAGCTGCTGGAGTTGGGCGAGATGATCTCCAGAGGTCTCTTCCAACCCCCACCACACTGGGATTCTGTGGTTCAGCAACGTAAGATTTAATAGAAACCCAAGAAAACATCTCTATTTATAGGTCAGAAGCTCATCTGGATCTGTTGTGCTCCAACTTCATGTGCTGAATCATCAGGCTGAGTGCTGCAGAGACATCGGGGGGGGATTTGGGTGTTGGATGTCATGAAACACTTCATGCAGCTTGCCACATGGATTGTTTTCTAAGCTTTCTGACACTTCTTTTAATATTTTGAAAGCGATCTCTTCAATTAGGGGGATGTTTGGGGTGGTGTGAAGGGTAGAGATGATGTCCTGTTGAGTTTGACTTGCACTGTGCCTTCTGAAGGCACCATTGGCTATCTGGTAGGGTTTCATTTGTCTTCCATGTAATGAAACCACACAGTGCCAAGGTCAGAGTTTCATCAGATGCTCTGTCAGGTGCTGCACTGAAAGACATGAATTGTTGGTTATTCATGATATATGTGGTTGTTTGGCTAGTTGAGCAGTTTCATTTAAGTTTGAAGAAATATCTTGAATTTTCTTCCTGCTGCAGTGGAAGAAGCAGGTGGGATGGTGCCCCTCTACATCACATGTGGATTTCTTTTTGTTGAGAAATTTTCTGCTAAATTCCTGTCAGCTCTTCCAGTTTAAATTCTGTTTCCAGGGATTCTTGTATTACGTGTGTGTGGCCGAGGCAGAAATTATTTTCTGGTTTTATGAGGGATTGTCTGTTTTAAAAAGTTTTGTAAATCATATAAAAATGGGTTTGGTTTTAGCAAGTTTGAAGTTTTCCAGGCAGTTAGCTCACTATATGGACTGATGCCTTTTGGATAATTTGGACTGGGAAAACAATATGAGACTAAGATACTCTCTTCTTTTTTGGGGAGTCACATGGCTTTCCTGCTTTTCAGCAAACACTGGATCAGGAGTGGTGCCTCGTGGGAGTTGCCTGTGTGCACCACAGCCAAATAGTCTCTGGATTTAAGGCTCCCTAAATACTCATTGGCATGACAGGCTGTAACTACTCCAGTGCTGTGAAACCCCAAAGTCAAAAATTGCCTTTCTAAAAATCCCCAAATACAGGTTTACAATTCCGAGTTTTTAACGTTGACTGGCTAAATACTACCTGTTAGGAAAGGTTTCCAAATGCAGCTGGGCCAGACAGAGGTTTTTTTATGTCAGCCTGGAGCTGGTGCTTGAGGAGTTGCTGGAAGCTCTTGCCCTGCAGAGCAGCTTTGGGAAGGAGCTGGCTCGGAGGAGTCACGGTTCGTTGCCTGACCTCGTCTGGCGTAGACGTCAGAGGGAGCAGCCCAGGAAAAGGTATCACTGCTGTCCTGTCTCGCCTCTCTTCAGTCTCTCAAGAGCCTGCTCAGCTGCCTCCTACCCTTTTTTTTTTTACTTTATCACAGTTTTTCTGTGCAGGAGATGTACTAAAGCTTCTTGGGACCACAGCCAAGATCTGCATGGAATGGGAAATCCTTTTTTGCCCAGATCCAAATAAGACGAGGGCACAGCTGACCCATGGCTAACAACTGTTGGTAGAAAGGCCATTTCTTTTCTAGCATTTTTCTCCCTGAAGAGGTTCAGAATTATGTTTCCTTAATAATATTTTAAAATTTAAGGCCATAGGAAAGGACTTAAGAAAATTTCTTCATAGCTCTCCTGCCGTGTTCACAGAACTATAGAATCAGATCAAGTTTTAGCATCACCTCTTCATTATTTTCAGGTTCTGTCTTCAGCTGTAATTGTGCATCCTCGTGGGCAGCAATAGGTTTGCTGTGCTGAGGCTGAAGGATAAATGAAGTCAAGGTCAGTGCTTGACCTGTAGACTCTTCAGTGTTGGGTAACAGACACAAAAAAGCACATTCCTGGGGAATTTATGATACAGCTTTAGTTCTGAGTAAAAATCCTCTGGCTTGTTTAGTTTCTCGGAGTCCTGCAGCAATGCTCTAATGCTGTCCTTAACTGGATTCAGCACAAAATTTCAGCATCTCAGTGTGTGCTTGCTATCACAGTACTTGGCTATAAAACCTTTTATGATCTCATTTAAAAGGCTCCATTTTATATGTAGTCCTTAAAAGCCCCTAAATTGTCTTTAAAAAGCTATTTTTAATTATTGCTTTTAAAAACCACGTTATCCATGTTAAGTTCTGTAGATGAAAACTTACCCTTACTGAGGAACTTCAACAAGGCAGGGACTTCACTCTGGGTTTACAAGGGTATTTTAAAAGTGTTGTGAAAGGCAAGTGGCCAATTGAGCTATCCCTGAGTGATAACTGTGGCCACCACAGGAGAGAGGCTGCTGTGGTGTTTTGGAAAGTAACTGCTGAGTCTAGTCCAGAGCTGTGAGTAAACCAGAGTTCCTTCAGATGACTGATGACACAGCTAAAGTAAGTTTGGGGTTATCTTAATTCAGTGTCTTCCTTGAGCAGCTCCCATGGCCACGTGGCATTGAACAGACTACCTTTTTGGGAAGGTCTGGAAACTAAGCAACCTTTCATCTTCCCCAGTGCTCCTTCTGGGTAAATGATGAGGATGTTAATGGATTAGTACTTAAAGAAAGCTAAATGGCTGCAACTTTAATTTATTGTGGCTAAAAATGTGCCTTTTTGGTCAGGATTGAAGAGTTTCCCAGAATCAAACTTAAAAAAAGGAAAGTTTAACTCTCTAGAAAACAACATCTACATGTTATTAGACATTTTTATATATATACACACACACGAAGTTATATAAATACACATATAACTTCATTGAGTAGCTTCACTGAGCACATGAACATTTCTATCTCTGCTTTTTCCTTCAGTGGAAGGAATCTTGAGTTCTACTTAAAAATCCCCCAAGAAGAGGTTCTTATGGCTGGATTTTATATTGCCTGATCTATTTAGTGATACAACATAAAACTGAAACACGTCACACGTAACATTTCAGGTAGAAATTCTGACTAATCAGCAGTGAGAATGTTTTACACTGTCGTGCACCAAATAAACAGTCTGCTTTTGTGATTGATTTATTTATTTTACAGTTTCATTATTTTTGAGGTCAGGCCATAGTTAGAGATTTTCTGTGGTCCTGTCACCAGCACACTTGGCGTGGGTAGACCTCTGCAGAGCTCTCCATAAACAAGCTGTCGGGACTGTTTGGATAAGAAGTAGGGAAGGGACAACAATAAACCAACTGTACAGGGAAGGTTGAAAAGCCAAGTTATCTCAGCATGTTTATTTGTAACAGGATCCCACAAACAGAAGGTACTTTATTGTCCCTGTTGCAAATAAATATTATGAAGCACGCTGGTCTTTGGCCACTGCCGAACCTTGGAAATGGAGTAATTTGCAAAATATAATGAATTTGTCTTTTAAAAAGAGACTAAATAAAGTAATAAATAAAATATTATTATATATCTGAGTAGCCAAATGTAGGAAGTTTCCTTTTTTTGTTGTTTTTAAATGTCTGATTTCTTCTTTGGAAGGCTGAACAGGGTCCCAGTGAGCACAAGCGAAAATTAAAGGGATACTGTTAGGTGGATGTGGCCCAGTTGTTCATCACACAAAACCATCTGATGAACCTGAGTATTTCTGAAATGTTTAAGTCTTCAAATAAACCCAGCACATGGTATGCATAAAAAATGTTCCTTTTCACCACCTCCTGCTTCCAGAATGATTTTTTGTTTTGCTGCACAGAGATGTTCCATGGAGAAAAGTTGCTTTTTCCAGCTCTCAGAGTAGCTGCTCTCTTACTGCTAGACCTTTACCTGGCTTCTCTTTGGTCTGCTCCCTGTTCCCTCTGTCTTGTTGTTCTCCATTCATGTTTGCTGCTCTGCAGTTCCTCAGCCATGGCTAAAAGAGATGCTGCAGTGGGATACAGCTACAGCAACAAATCACTTGTGGAGTTTGAGGTTTGGATCAGAACTTGGATCAGTTGTTTTTTCCTTTGAGCAAAGCAGGCAGCTGACAATTGGCATAGAGTAGATTTTTTAGAAGTAGAGCATTTAGTGTGGAACAAACAGAGAATTTAAAAATAATTGTTAAAACATTGGAAAAAAGATTCACTTTGAGTCGAAAGTATTTTATTAGAGAAAATTAAACCTTATTCCTTGGTTTTGACTGGTTTTAAGTTTTCAATTGTATTCAGCAACAATTTGAAACGAAAGGTCATTTCAAATGAAGTAATGACTCTTTTTTTCTTTCCCTGAAGCCATCTAAAGAGGATTCAGAGTGGTATGAAGCTTTTGTTTTTACATAAACAATTCATTAAGATCAACATGAACCTGCAAAAAATTGTGTCATCAATCAACATGTGTTTTTGCTTAGCCCAAAAAAAAAAAAAGTGCCTGTTCAAACCAAAAGATCTGGACTGATTATTTTGCACCAGCACAGATTTATGGGTGGCTGTAAATCAGCTTCCCCCTCCCACGTTGTAAAGTACTGATAATACTGCTCTTCAAATTTTTTTTTTTATTTAGATAATAAACCTTATTGAGGGGAGGGTCTGTTGTGAGCAGCTGGCTGTATATGCTGCAGTCTGCCTGGGTGGATAACTTGACATGGATAATGTGAGATAGAAATGCAGTTAGTTCCCTTTGGAGATGGCAACTGCCTGACATATTCATCCAAAAGAGAGCTTTTGTAGAGTTTTAGCTTTATTTAATGAAAACAGTGCAAATGGTGAGAAGCATGGTCTCTTTTGCTTCAATGCCTGTGCAGCCTTCTGCTGGGAATTAATTAATATCTTTTGTAGGTGGTTTTTCTAGGTCTTAAGTAGCAGGATATTATCTAGTCTGTCTGGGGGCTTCACCTCCTGGGAGTGGTAGCCAGGATGTCTGAGGGGGGGGGGGATGTTCAGGGCTTTTCCCCCCCTTGCAGCCCATCTGGTCCCTTGATGAGCTGTACTGGGAGTGGGTTAGCCTTTGAAGTTTGTTTGGAGTCCTGTCTAGACTCCCCAAAAATTCCCTCCTCCCCAGCTCTGCTTTTGTAGGTTTTTAAAAACTTTTGTCTGTGAAAAAATCTTTTCTCATGCCAGTACCAGCTGAACTTGTCTGAAAACTGCGTGGTTACATCAGAGAGGTACTGGGCTCACTTTGGGGCACAAAAGCTTTGGAAAATCCCCTGGTGGCCCCTAAACTGCCTTTTCCCCTCCTCATTTCATACACCCACCTCTCTTTGCAGGCAGAAATAAAATCACTCTGTAGATCTGTTAGATTTGGACTGCACATCCAAATAGCAACGTGTCAAAGAAATACCAATTTTAATCTATATAGTGTAGCTCATTTTTGGTTTAGGTAATGTTTGTGGTTAATCTAATGCAGAGATTGCTGTGGAGAGATAAGATTTCTTGCATTAAAAACGTGCTCTATGTTACTTCTTGGTCATTGCACATTTCTTTAACATTTGTTCACACAGCCAAAGAGATTTGGGGTCTTTTAATAATGAACTGGTGTAGTATTTTCTTGTCTAGATGACTACTGTTAATTTTCCTTTTCGTGTTTTGTAGCTTTTATGGACAGTTATTATTTCCTTGATGTTAACATTTCTAGTGCCAATTCCAAATTCGTTTAATCTGTTTGAAAGAATCCTAAAAAATATGAATACATTTCTTTCAACCATTTTCTTTTTGTGCTTATTGAAGCTGATGTACAAAGTAATACTCATTGTTACAGTACCTGTCTTCTTTTAGGAGACTTTCTTAACAAGCTGTACAGGTTTTGCCCATCTGAAATGCAGAAACCAGGAGGAACTGTGGTATAGCTTTTGGTCAGACTGATACAGATATTTCCAGAAGCTTTTTCTGACACCTAAGGATGTGCAGAAATCATGGTAAATTTTTAAAGCTAATTCTGTTTATCTTAAAAAAAAAAACCCAAAACCACAAAAAACCCCAACAAAAAACTCTGGCCTTTTCCTGACCCTTCACACAGACCATACTTGAAGCTGGTACAAATTTAATCTCATAAATCTCATAAGAGAGTAAAATATCTTGACTTCTTTTCCCTCTCCCCTTCTTCTCCACAGTCAAAACTTGTCACAGGTCCAAGGACAATGTTACTTGAGTCGAACACATGCAGCAGGTTAGAGGATGGAGGATCCTGGAAGCCAAAAGTACGTGCAAGACCAATAGTAGATCAGTATTGGCTTTAATTGCATGTGCAAAGGTCTAAAACACAGCAAGGTAATTGATTCTCATCTCTACTAACAAAGGAGGATCAGTGCTTGTGTGATAATAATAAATAATCATCATTTGGGGAGTAAAAAGTACTTTGTGGGGCTCTCCTTTGGTGGAGACCTCATGGATGCTCCTATCCTGGCCAAAACTGAGGGAGGGAGAAAGGAATTCACACCCACAGTGCAAAACAGGAACTTCTCAGGGGTGTTTCCTACCTGACCTCTCTCCCCTTCCTGGGAACCTAATACTGCCTGGGAATAAAACCTTACTCCAGCTCTTTCAAAAGTTCTCTTTCAGTGAACCCAGATCTGTTTTCCCCAGCTGACTTCTTATTTTTCCTCCAGCTTCTCACTCATGCAGGTTTCCCAGGTGGCAAAAGCTGACTCTCCACTGGATCTCTGAGGTCAGAATTAAAATAAGGCAACTTTTTATTTGAGTAGATGAGTCAGGAATGGGAGAGTTATGCAGATGTAGCTAAGCCTTGCCAACAAAAAGCATTTTTCATGGAAGTTTTTTCACTTCAGAAAGGCATTTTTTGTCAGGAACAGTGGTGTGGGTGGGGCCAAAGTATCACCTGCCAAGTGTGAAATCAGTTTTGCTCGAGGGGAAAATCTCATGGGTCTCCTAAACGTGGGGCTCCCACTGCAGCTCAGGCAGGCTGTCTACCTGTGAAGAGGGATTAAACACAGCATCAGGTCAGGGGAATAAGTTTTTATAGACACATATGTCAGAGGAATTGTCACCCTGAATGGTATTCAGTTCCCATTTGTTCCTCCCTGATTTCCAGGTACCTTTTTCTCTTACAAAACCCAGCGGGCACTCTACTGTCTTCCTATTTTTACAGGAGAAAGTAGATGGAATTGTACTCTAGAGGGAAAAAACACTTCTGAGAGTTCTCAGGAGGCCTGGCCAGCTGGGCTATGGCTTAAAGCTCTTCAAAAACCTCCTTTTAGTGCTGAAAGATGTATGGAAAGAAGGAGCGGGGCAAGACCACAACAGAACAGTACAAGGCAATAGAAAGTATACGATAAATCTCTACACTTAAGATAAGTTTGAATTCTTTATCCTTTTTTCTTTTTTTTTCTTTCCTTTCTACAAAGTAGGACCATTTAAATGAGTCTTATTTCCTGCTTGAAAATGTTAAAAATTTAAATTTGTGAGATGGATTGATATATTTTAGATTATTTTTCCAAATAAGTCATAGAGGTTTCTAGTCTGGCTCCAGGTTTTATATTTTTAAAAAATAACTTTAGTTCTAGGACATGTTCTTAGTTAAAACAACTGACTTATGTCTTGCTCTTGGGTAAAATAGAGAGCTCATTATATATGTTGTATTTCTCTTGTCCATCACTTGTGAGTTAGAGGCAGGGAGTTGTACTTTTTGGTGCACATGTAGCCTGTATTTTCCTTAGGACCGTTTTGAGAGTTGCTTTTAAAGAGTTATCAGCGAGGTAAAATGTGGGGTGCAGCTTTAGCCTTGGCTTGCACAGGAGTGGGACTGGGCTGCCTATTTTAGGGCTGACAGTCAGTTTGATGTCTCAGCCTGCAGCGTGCTGACTACGAGAGGAGGAGATCTTCCCTGGCAGGCTGCTGATTCAGGAGCAGTGGCTCTGTAACCTGCTCGCAGCGTTCTGCTGAGCTGGTGTTACACTAATTAAACACAAAGGGCTGGGGGTAGCAAACACATGGGCTGAGATCCTCCCTGGGTGTCAGATGCAATCTGTCCTGCATCAGTCGCTCCGGGCTGGTTCAGGCAGGTGATGTCATAACCCCTGTGACATGATGTGCTGTGACAGCCACCCTCAGCGAGGCGCCTGCTAGGGAAGGAGCCTGGGAGGGGGGATAGATGGATCACTTTCCCCTCCTCCAGATGAGCTGTGCGTGGAAAAGTTCTGGCCAGCTCTTGCTGTTGAAAGCTCTGTGGGATCTTAGCCCTGGAGCTCTTTGGAAGCTGATGTTCTGATAGAGTGCCAGAGCAGCGTTGCTCACCAAAATGTATTTTTGGACATCTTTTCATCTAAAAAAGCAGTACTGCTGGAAGAGATACGTGGGAATGGGAATAACACTTTTCCACACGAACACACATCAAAAATCCATTGTTGGGAGCGGTGCCTTTGCAAAGGAACTTGTCATTTTATGCAGGGTCTGAGACCCAGCAAACTGAAATCTGGACTGCTGCTTTGTGAAAATGTGAGAGGGTTAAGAACAAGCAGCAGCAGAGGTGTCCCATTGCTCGTGGGCTTGGCTTTCACACATATGTTGTGGCTGATACCTGTGTAAGCACAATAAAATGGGGCCTAGAAGTTAGAAATCATAGAAAAATGTATGTGGGAAAGAGCTGCTGGAGGTCAGCCAGTCTAACCTTCAAGACAGGGCTAAATTCAAAGTGATCTCAGGCTGCCCAGCATCTTGTCCTGTCTGGTGTAAGAACTGTGCCAAGGTGGAGGAGAAAAAAAGGATCAGCCTGTTTAGCTAGTGAGGAGCAGCAGCCTTGTGACAGGTTGGGTGCTGGACTGGAGCTACAAGGATGTCACATCATTCCTCATGCAAATCTACACTCTGGGACCTGGGCAAAACTCTTGATTTTCCTGTGCCTCTCGAGCATCTGCGAAACTGATGATAACCCTTCACTCCTGGTTTTGTACCGTCCATCAAGCTACAAGCCCTTGGGATTGGGAACCATCTCTTAATGTGTTCAGACAGCAGCCAGGGGATCCTCAGGTATGAGTCTGATCAGGAACGACAGCAAGAAAAAGACCACAAGACAAAAAGCTGTGCAAATATTTCTGAGATGATCTGAAAATACTTTGATTTGTTAGCAGAGTAAAAGTCAAATGTCTTGGCTGCATGCCTTCTAATTGAACCACATTGGTCCAGCAACAAGTCTTTTCCTGAAAAAAGACCTTTTTCTAGGTCCATCTAAGTCTTTTCCTTTTTTTTTTTTTTTTTGTTTTTGTTTTTTTGTTTTTTTGTTTTTAATATGGCAGCTCTATGAAGTTTCATCTCTTCAGTGATTATTTGGAGTGTCAATCCTGCTTCCCCTTTCAGTTTTCTAAGGAAAATGCTTTGGAAGCTAGTGTTTAGGAAAGGAAAAGATGCAGCCAGCTTCAGGTTATTAGGAACACAATAGTATGGAGCTGGTTTTGCTTTATATAGGGAACTGCTAATTGGATGTTAGAGGCTGCTAACTTTATAGTCTTGTAAAACTGCAGTGACTGAAGCTGACACTTGTATAAAGTCTCCAGGGAGAAAAGCAAGTTCTCATGTCGTTCTGTGGAAAAGGTTAAGAACCAAACCAAAAGAGCCCTTGCTTTGGTGCCCGTGCTCCTCAGTTCTGTAATTTAAACAAGATTTCAGACATCCTCATGGCGTTTCCAAAATAGTTGTAAGCCCTCATACTGAAAACAGTGGAACGAATGTAAAAACAGTGTAGATGTAATTTACATATGGCCAGACCCCTGTCTAGGTTCCCACTCCCTGGGTTGATTTCAGAGAGCCAGCAAGCTGAAATAGGTTTGCTGCAGCTTGTACCAGCAGAATCCAGGCAGCTGCACAGCCCAGGGTTTGTATCTCGTGCACAGAAGTGGATTAACTGCTTATGTCTACAGAACACTGTGTGTACTGGGGTGTCTGAGCAAACCAGACATATTCTCTGGAGGTGTTTTCCAGAAGAAGCTACTCTGTGTACCTGCCTGTAGCACCCATTTTGCTCGTGACTTGAATCCCAGTGAACCATCAATCCCAGGAGATGGCCCAGTGGAAGTTCTGCTGGGGCATACTGTTCCCCATCCTGCCCGGGTCCAGCTAACAACCTAAAATAGTGTCAATACTTTCTACCCATGGAGGTGTAAAGAGCCTGTTGTTTTTAATACAGGCCACTTATAGTGTGTACCTTGTTTCTTGCATAAATAACAGGGACATCCCTGGGGACATTCAAGATCAGGCTGGATGAAGCTCTGAGCAGCTTGATCTAGTTGGAGATGTCCCTGCTTGTGGTGGGGGGTTGGACTAGATGACCTTTGGAGGTCCCTTCCAGCCCAGGCATTCTATGATTCTATGAATAACAGTCTTTAGGATTTTTAGGAATCAAATCCCTGTGAGAGAAGACCACATCATTTCCTTAACTTTGTAAGCATTAAGAGAATATAAATCGGTGTGTTGGGCCTTGAGGGGCTGCACTCCTGGACTTCTGCAAGGAGTAATAGTCACAGAAGACACTGAGTGGTGGACATGCTTTTGTCTCCCTCGAGTCAATGACTGTGTCAGCATATGGGCAAACACACCAAAGATGACCCAGCTCCTTCTAAATGATATTAATAAAGTGCTGTGTTTGTGAAGGGCTGCATGGAGAGGTTAGAAAAGGAACCATTTGTTAGGTGCCTGATTTAACCTTCAGGTTTTCCTGAGATAGAGCCAGAAGGTGTCAGTTCATAAATAAAAGTATTGTTGGCAGTACAGAAGACTTCCCCCCAGCTCTGCTGCCTGGGCCACCATGAGGGGCACATGGTCAGCTCTGGTTTTAAGTGCAGTGGTTGATCCTTTGCAGCAGCACATGGCAATTTATGGCCTTGAAATGCCACAGGCAAGTGTCTTACACTTGGAAAGAAAGAGAAGGTCCTCAGAAAACGGGTGTGAGGTGACGAGTGTTCTCCAGATGACAGTCTGTGTGTTCCTTTACAGCTGTCCCTTTGCATTTTGAGAAATTAGAAACAGCTAAATAATGTTTTGTATGGTGGAAAAATGTTTTGTAGATTTTGGGGGGAAAACTTCCCTGAACCTTCTGCTGCTTCTGGGCAGTGCAGCTCCTTGGTTCTGGTACAGATATAAACCCTCACTATAAAGCTGTGGAGAAATGATGTCATCAGCAGATCCATAACTAGGAATACAACTCTAGTTTTACCATAGAATTGTTTTGGTTGGAAAAGACCTTTAAGGTGATGGAGTCTTAACTATTAACCCAGCACTGCCAGGTCCCCACTGCCCCGTGTCCCTCACACCACATCTCCACAGCTTAGAAACCCCTTCAGGGATGGGGACTCCACCACTGCCCTGGGCAGCCTGGCACAGCCCTGGGCAACCCTCAAAGGGAGAACATTTTTCATTTTTTCTAATGTCCACCCTCAGCCTCCCCTGGTGCAGCTTGAGGCTGTTTCCTCTTGTCCTGTCCCTTGTCCCTTGGGAGCAGAGCCCGACCCCTCCCTGGCTCCAGGCTCCTGTCAGGAGCTGTGCAGAGCCAGAAGGTCTCCCCTGAGCCTCCTTTGCTCCAGGCTCAGCTCCCCCAGCTCCCTCAGCTGCTCCTCCCCACACTTGGGCTCTAGACTCTTCCCCCGTTTCATTGCTCTTCTTTGGACTTGCTCCAGCCCCTCAAGGTCCTTCTTGCAGTGGGGGGCCCATGACTCTGAGGAAGGGACTTTCCAGCCCCTCACATCTGTCTGGCACAAGCAGGCTGGCCAGCTCTGCGTGCAGGAGCCAGTGGTGGCCTTGTCTTGGTGCCCATGGCAGTCAGCTCTGAGCAGCGTGGCATGGGGTGGGAAGCTGTGGCAGCACGGCCACCACACGTGGCTCCGCTGAGCACCAAGGAGTCAGCTCATCACCCAGCCAGCGTGGACACCCTTGTTCCTGCCAAAGTTCCCTGTGGCAGGGGAGGGAGGGGCGAGGTTTCCTGGCTGAGCTGGAGGTGGCAGTGGGGCTTCTCCTCCCTCCCTGCTGCGTGGTTATGGAAGTTCTGCAGGGATTCAGATGGGATTGTGAATTAGGCTCTGCATAGCTCAGATTAGCAGAGACAGCCTGCCTGCAGCAGAAGGTGGAGACAGCGCCTTGGCGAGCTCGGGAGGGGTCAAGCAGTCTTGGTCATGTGGAGGTCTCCGAGTCTCCCGAGCTCTGAGATAGCTGAAGGAGATTTTCTTCCCATCAGTTACGCAGGCAACAGTAATCTCCACATAAGTTACTCAGCCCTCAGACCCCCATCCCCATCCCTCAAAGCCTCGCCGTGGTCCTCCTGCTTCAGAAGTGCCACTCCCTGGATGCTTGCCAGATGGCTTGGGAGAAGTAGGGGGTAAAGCATGGTAAATTCTGCCCCTATTAGTCTTAGTCATTGAAGGAAATGAGTGATTAAGTGTACATGGGACTCACAAGTGTCCAGCATATTATCAGTGCTGGTATTTAAACTATGTACAGCATATCAGAGAGCAGCATTTCCTTCGATCTGCATCTGCCTTTCTTCTTGACTTTGATACAGAGATAAGGGCTGTGCTCCAGTGAATCACTGCAGCAGGAGGCAGGAGGATTGATTAGCCCTGTTACTGAGGGAGTAGGTCAGATACTTGCAGTCCGAAGCTAAACTTCAGATTTGATAGCTTTCAGGCTCTGCTTTTGTTCCCACCCCCCCCAAAGAAATCGCTTTTATATCTACAAAGAGATGTTTAACTCCTTTAGAAAAGTCTGTTTGCAAAATCAAGATGAACAAATTAGAACAGTGGCTGTGCTGATGGTTTGCATACAAACCTCCACAGCTTCTGTAATTACATTTAGTCTACTTTTGAATGTCACCTAATTACCAAGGTGATGAGCATCTTCCATAGATCTTCTTTTACTTGTGGAATGAAATATTTCCTCTGTATTGCTTAATTCAGACATTAAACAGAGACAATTATGTTGTTTAAATAATTTTAAAATGCCTGCAGTTCTATTTTCAAGGCTGTTTCTTAAAGGGCTGCTGACTTTTGAAAGACTGACCTGTGACAAACTGCTCTGAAAATGCTGAGGGGACAGTCTGTGGGGCTTGAGTGGCCTTCTGCCCTGGAGCTCTCCATCCTTTGCGGGTCCCATCTTGCAGGAGTTAATCCTGACACACAAACTTAGACCTTTGGTAGGCTGCACACCCACGTCATGATGACAGCTTTGGTCTCTACATTGCTGAAAAGGGCCATGTCAGTGGTGGCACACAGCTGTGCATTTCCATGCCCTCTTGAAAACTCACACTGGTTGTTGGCAGGGAGTGGTAGGAATAAGGAACTGGCAGCAGGGTGTCTTTATTGATAGAGGATAATTCTTTTTGTGTGTAATAGGACAGTTAACCAGTTTTCAGTATGTCCCTGTGCAGGAGCATGTAACTGCCACCTACTTTAAAAATAGATTCTTGCTTGTCTTACAGGGGCAGAAGTTTTCCTGGGGAGGGTGAGAGGACTGCAGCCTTTGAGCACTGTTAGCACTCCCACCACTACAATCCCACTCTCCTCTTCCCTCCTGTAAAGGCTGAGACTTGGTTTTTAAAACCCTTACATATGGTTTCTTTAAAAATAAAATATGAGAACCTGTTTAAGGATGGAAAAATTGCCCTTCCAGGTCAGTCCTCCAAGTCTTGGGCAGTAAAGTGAGTAGATAATTAGTGAGCTTTATTAAGGAATAAGTGTGTTTGGTGGTGGTGAGACCTCCTAAGCATTCCCACAGGACTTCTCTCAATAGATGGCATCTTCTATTTGGTCTGAGCTGCTTATGGCATAGCCTGGTGTCTTACTGAGTGGTTTGTAGCTGAGTTAAAGGTTTGTGTCACACCCCAACTGAATTCATGCTTCCAAATATAGGTTTGAAGACTGGAGGAGATTTCATAAGCTGTTGAGAAGCGCATCACTAAGAGACAGTGGAAACCCACTGTCAGTGCTGTCCAGATTATATCTTTGGGCTGGCTTTTGTAGGCTTTCCCATACTGAATCAGAGTCCATTGAACTGGTTTGTGGTTCCTCAAGATATACCCTGTGGTGCCAACGTGCCTTGCAGGAATGGTTGTCCCTGGTGCAGCTGCTTTGGCTAGATTTCAGAGAACAGTTCTGGGGAGTTAAAAGTGCTGTCAGAATTGACAAGAACTTTGATTTTTGAATGGCTAATTCTTAACAACTGCCTGGCAGCACCTCTCATCAGTAGACCTTATACGTGGTACTCTGTGAGGCCATGAGCTGAATTCAGGAGCCATATCACTGTCGTACATGTCCAGGTAGAAGTTTGATGATGAGGATACAAGGAAGTGTTTTGGAAGGCAGCAAATAATCAGCAAGGTAGCAAAGTTTGGAATCCACTGTTTTAAACAGAGGTATTCAGTGATGAGAAATGCCTTCTGTGGAGCAGCGTGGCTGGTGAAGTCGTTTACCTCATTACCAGTGAGAATAATTTACTGCTGTGCTGCTTATTATGGGACTGTGGAACACGAGGCAGAGTTCTCTGCTATCACTGGGCAGTAAAAGGAGATTTCTGTATAAATGGAGTTTATGTGGCATAGACAGGGATAATTATAGTACTTTGAAGCAGTTGTGGTTTTGTTAACTCTGAAGGCTACTGTGGTAGCTAACGATAGAGTTCCCTCTGTAATACCTGTTTTGGCAGTTCTGGGAGTGCCTTTGTAGCTTGATTTGGCGTACTTGGGTCTTCTGTGGTTTTGTTTGCTTTCCACCTTGTGTGCCTCTTTCTGAAGGTGTGTAGCTGTTTATCTCCATCATCAGGGAACAGCAAATCTGTTGACATATAAATAAAGGAAGCTGTTATTTGTAGATCTTTTGTGGTTGATGATCTACAAATTATTATGAAGTTGCTATCTATGCATTGTATTGCAGTGCTGCTTTTCTCACTACTTTTATAAACTAGATTTATGTGATTTTAATGTGTCCTATATATTTAAAAAAAAAAAAGCAGTAGTGAATAGTAATCAAGTGATGCAAGTAAAAAAGCATTTCAGAACTGCTCAGATCCCTAAGCTAATAGTATTGGAGCTGTCATCACCAAAAAAGAGTTATCCCTGGGTAGGGTACGGGTGAATATGTCTGTCCTTCTGCGATGCAGCAGTCGTTGGTTGGTTGGAAGTGGTTTGGTAGCTTCTTCCAGCTCCTGAACCCCAACTAGCCAGGATCCTTCTGGCGTGGTGTTTGAACCCACCCAAGAGACTGTGGCTCTACCTGGCTTCTGCAGGGAGGTGTTTGGGAAAGGGAAATGGCTGTGACAGAATTTGCTGATAGTTGTTTTTGGTGTCCTACAGCAATCTTGGAAAACGTGGAAACGGGTGAGAAACGCCTGGGTGGCTGTTGGGATTGGGACTACTTGTAGCTGGTTTAGAGTGAGAACTGAACTGCTGGATTGCACTGCTGAAGCCAGGTTTTGTAACCAGGTGCTCAGTTTCCCCTTTCATCCATTGTCTTTACCTCGGGGAGATTACTCATGTGGGTAAATGGTAGTGATGTGAATCAGGTTGGTAGGACCAGGTCCGTAGCCCTCACGTTGGTGTTGCTGTTAGATTGCACGCTCATTTAATGGAGCACCATTAACTCTAACGTTGTTGCAACATGTTAAATTACTTTCCATATAATCAACCTTCACATCATGCTTTGGGTTGATCGTTGCCATATTTGTGAAAGAAAGGCTGGAGACCTTTTCTTGGCATGTTCCAAAGCACATGATACAACCTGTAACACAGTCCCACATTGGAAGGGCTGTAGTGCTTCCAGGCAGCGGATTCTGGGCCTGGGAGCCTCAGTGTGGAGATGCTGTCACGCACAAGACTGGAACCAGCCATCATGTAAAGACTTTTCAAACAATCTCATGCAGTATCTGAACCTTGTTGGGCTAGATTTAGACAATATTACTTCTAAGATCTTTCAGGTTCCATTCTAATTATTTCAAATGCCCTGCGTGACACAGCAGAGAGAACACCAAGTGGCTGTCTGCATTTGAAGAGAGCTCATAGGTATATATTTGTTTTCCTTGACACTTGGCATAGCCAAAAATGCACAGTCGTGGCACAGGCAGGGTGGCTGAGGTGGCTGTTAACTCCAGAGGTTTCCCTATTTGTTTTTCATACCTCCCTAGCAGATTCTGCAAAGGGAGAGCTCCAGCTGGCTTGCAAAGCTGGAGCTGTAAAAGAAAGGCTCTGAAGTGAACACAGAAGATTTCTGTTCTCACCCTGTAAACCTCAAATCTCATTTGTCAGCTAGGACTTCTAAACACAGTATTAAAACTGAAAGAGGCTTCTAGGTAAATTTCTTCCCTCCTTCCGATCTTCTTAGAAGAGAAATATTTCAAAAATATCACTCCACTGAGCTGAACAGAACCTTTTCAAATCTCTACATTGAGTACCACCAATAGATATATGCAAAATTTCACATGAACAATGAATTCAATCTTTCCTTGAGCAGCTTCTGAACTACCATTGTTCCCAACCATGACAGTATGTTGTAGGTGGCTCTCACGTTTCCAAGTTATTAAATGTTATCCAGCCCTCCCCTTGCCTCCCCCCTCTTGAAATTCTCTCCACGAGCCCATGCCACTCCGCAGTCCCTCTTGATTAGACTCTGTTGAGAAATGTGTTGGTGAGTGATCTTTTTGTGTGCTTGTCCACTGCCATGCAGGGTTTGAGAAACGAGGACTGAAAGCTTCTATTGCCCCAGCAGGTTGTTGTTAACTCTCTGAACTCCTAGGCTGTAACAACAAGAGTTCAGCGTGTCCTTTTGTGTTTGCTTCTGCATGAAACGCTGGGATGGAGTCTCCTCTCTGCTAGGCTGAGAGAGCAGTTCTGTAGGGAAGTTTATTCTGGCTGCTTGAACTTCAGCTACTCTGGCCAGGAGAGTTTTGGATTCTGACCAGTTTAGTTTTTTTGGTTTTTTTTTTTTTTTCCTCATGAAACACACAGCAAAGGAAGAGGGTGTTGCATTGCAGCCTTTTGGGAAGGTTTCAGGGCTTGATTTGAGAGTCATGGAAGCAGGTAAGTGATGAGCACAAGGGTCTGTCACACAGGAGGGCACAGAAATTCCCCAACTAAATTATGGAGGAGGGAAAGGAGGTTATATTGTCTTTCTAATGCCTTTAGAAATGCCTAAAAGTGATGCCTAGAAACCATACGTAACACATCCTGAAACTGGCTGCAGAAAACATCTTTTCCTCTTTTCCCTTAAAAACATTTAAGAGACTTTGCAAAATTATCTGGAAGCCCTGAGAAACTCATTTGCATGGTGAGAGTCCTAAAAACCCCAAATCAACACCTATAACTCAGCCTCAAATCCATGCTGTTTGCCTAAGCAAGGACTTGCAGAGGGGAGAGGACTGTATTCTGTCCTTCACTAATAGTTACCACACCATGCTGTTTTCAGACACCACGTTCTCCCCTCCCAAGCTCAGAATGGCAAATAGCTTTGTGGGAAATTCTGACTGCCTTGAAGTGGGTGGTAGTGGATAGTAAAGGGAGAAACCAAGAGAGGAGCTGTTTTAACACAGTCCAAGGGGATGATGAAACAGAGAAATGGAAAATACAGAGCAAACGTCAGGAACGAAGTCCGTAGTGCAGAATTTTTTAGCCTCGAGGATTAACTGTGAAAGTAAGTGGTGGGAACTCTGGTGCTTGGGTCAGCTGCAGTAACATGAAATAAGCTTTTCCAAGAGTGCAGTAGGGAATAATATTACATAGGTAAGAGACAAGAGTAGATGGAAATGTTAACATGATTTCCCAACATACGGGGCGAGCGAAACGCTCAATGCTCTGTTGGAGTCCCAGCATGTTTTAACTTCACACGTGTTGCCAGGCTAACGTAGCAATTGTTGATTAAATATAATAAAAAGCATTCTCCTGGCCAGACCGGACCATGTCGCAATTTTGGGGCTTTTTATAAGCTGTTAAATGAGATGCTGACATCCTGTGTCTAGTATCTACAGATAGGCTGATCTGAAAGCCTTGGAGACCCTGAGGGGCTGACCTACATTACTGGTACTGTCAGTGCAGAGAGCTCATATATCTTTCAAGCTTTTCTGACAATTTAAAGGGCAGTCAGCCTAGCCCAAATAGTTAATCTCTGTCTCTCTCTCCTTCTCTCCCTCCGCCCTCCCAAGATTCAAAGAGAAGGAAGAGCGCCAAGGAAAAATTTATTAGAGCACAGCATGCCCATTTCTTTCCTAAGGTTAAATAAAAGAGTGTTGGATTTAGTTAAAATATGTTTTTGTTAAAATGGTAAGGGATTTAACCTCTTGCTTTCCAGTAGTGAAGAGAGATAACCTACACAGTGCCTGTGCCAGTAATAGCCAATATGTTTGGTTTAGGGTAAAATCCACACATTTTCATCTGAAGGTAGAGTGGCTTCAGCCTGAGAATCACCATTCAAAAGCAGATGAGCTCTTTAGCCAGCAAAAACCGATCATTAAAGATGCTGGGAGTCAAACTGTGGAGCATCCTAGACCCATGTGGTGTGTGGGGGCCAGAAGGCCTCCTGACCTGCAGATCAAAGGCTGATTGAACCCTTTCTCCATGCCCCTTAGGGAAATCAAAATTCAGCACCTACACCACAGCTCCTCCAAAAACAACAGTGAGCAGGCACGACGTGCGCTCCATTCCTCCCCCTTTTCTTGTGGAAC